>NW_008352871.1:694310-708899 GCF_000622305.1 Nannospalax galili | reverse complement strand
AGGAATCCAAGGATTTGTATTTGCCCAGCACATGCTTCATAACTGAGTTATACCACCAGCACTATTACTTTAGATTCTTTGAATTCAAATATTTATTATAAATCATTTTAAATTTTAGTTACTTATGTACTCTGGCTATCAGTTGGAAAATTAAGGAAGTGGGCTCACTGTTTTTTAATCTCAAAATTATTCTTTCCTAGATCCTGACACATTTAGACTCATTTGAAGAAGATGTTTGAGAGGTATGAATAGCATTATTCAATATTTAGCTAAATGTTATTCAAGTAATAGTAAAATAATGGAACAAATCATTTGATTACAAATTCTTTGTGTTCTACCAGTCAGCAAATTATTCAGGCTGCTCTAATAAATTCTGAATTTCAATTAGCTATTAGCTTTTATACTTAGGAAGCATGTGCCACAGGATGAAAGTATATTTTCTTTTCAAATATAAGAATCATTCTGATATTCAAATACGAAAGAACATAATTTAAATACCCATAAAATATAAAATCTTCAGAGATATTTTGGTAGCATTATTTATGCCCATACCACTTCAAATTTAGATAATAAGCCAAGAAGTTAGAATAATATGCCGGGAAGCCATGATATAGTTTAATTTTTGTCCCCTGTATTGTAGGAGTAACTGCTCCCTGGTGTCAAAATATACACTGATATGACTAAATAACATTATTTGAAACGGTGTAAAAGAAGTGGAACAAAAACAGTCCATAAAAATTGGCTTCTATTGATCTAAGAAACATTAATCAAAGACACTTATTTCCAGTCAGTAGGCGGGACTTCTTTTCTAGTACTGTAAACCTATTCATTTATCAGCAAACTAGAGAGGTCACAGACCCTAGACGAGAACTTACTCCTGCCACTTTCCTAAACCAATACAATTTCTAACCATATTTTAAATACTTATCCTTGTATGGAAACATATGTGTTTCTATCAGCACTCACCAAAGAAGCTTCTTTTTGTAATAGATGGGAACTATTAGACTAGTCAAAATGCAGAGAATAAATGACCATGGGGTATGCGGACCTAATAAATACATCTAAATACAATCCCTATACCTATGTTTCAGTGAACATTGTGGAAGAGGGGATGAAAAGATTGCAAGATCCAGAGAACCAGAGGATAATTTCATTTAGATATCTAAATGATATCTAAATGTCATATACAGGGAAACCATATCCATGAATTTCAAAAACATGATTAACCTAATATGACCCACATAATGACAATACCAATTGACATGCCAACATGGATGGCGGATGTTTTGCAAGGCCCACCTCTAGTTTAGGAGCTACAGGAAATCAATGGCAGCTGAGAGTGATAAAATCAGAGGGATAAGCTCTCTGATAGGTTATTAGTCCCCAATAGTCATTCCTAATCCCATGTATATACAAGCACCAGAAAATGTGTTCACCTGGTTGTGTGTACTTGTACACACACACACACACACACACACACACACACACACAAACACACACACACATTTGCAACTATAAAAATCAAGAAAGAGGTCATAAAATTGACAGGGAGTGAGAGGGATAGAAATAATGTAAATTCAGCAATCCTGCATGAGCTTTTCTAAAAGTAGTAAATGTAAAATATTTTTTAAAGAAAGAAAACAGGCTGGACATTGTGGCACATTCCTTTAATCCCAGCTCCTGGGAGGTAGAGGTAGGTAGATTTCTGAGAGATAGAGGCCAGATTGGTCTACAAGGTGAGTTTCAGGCCAGCTGGAGTTACAAGGAGATCTTGTCTCAAAAAGACCAAAAATATTAATAATAAAAAAATAAAGTAAAAAGTAATAGCATAGGCTGTATTTTTAGTTTAAAGCATAATTATTGAAATATTTTATTACTTTTACTTTATGTTTATAAATATATTTCCTGCATGTATGTAAATGCACCCATGAAATGTAATGCTTGCAGAGGTAAGAAGAGGGTGTCATATTCCTGGAACTGGAGTTTCTGACAGTTGATAACCTTCAGGTGAGTGGTGGAAATCAAACCTGGGTCTTCTGCAAGTGAAGCCAGTACTCTTATGCACAGAGCCAACTCTCCAGCTCCTAAAGCATAATTATTATAATATGTCTTAATACAATATTAAAGACATGAAAACTTATTTTTTAGCATGTTAGTGAGATTTAAGATAAACGTGTTTTATATCTATAGTCCCGATTTTATTCTGGAAAGTAGTTGATAAAATTAAGGACAGTTCCCACAAAGGTATTAAAAATTGAACAATGATGTCATAATGAAACTTATGCTAAAGTCATGTCATGTTATAAAATTTCTTAGATCCTGTAAACTTGATCCATGTTTTCATTTATTACATTAAGATGAATTCCAGGGGTATTTTCTAACATTCTGAGTGTGTGTGTGTGTGTGTGTGTGTGTGTGTGTGTGTGTACATGAGTGAGTGGAATATACCTACATGTGAGTGTGACCAGCTGTCCTCTGATTGGCTGGTTCCTCCAATGGGCAGGGCCTGACACCAGTGGAAAGTAGGAAGGGAATCTGGGAGCCATCGTGGGATGGAAGCCAGGAGCCAATGGTAGAGCGTGATGGTGTAGGAAACTCTCAGCCAGTGCAGCAACTCAAAGACAGAATGGACTGACTCCCTGTGGACCTGGGGCGAGATCACTGGCTCTGGAGGCGTGAGAAAATGCTACTGGGACTATGGGCATGGCATGGTCTGATAAGGCCAGCTCTGAGTCCTGGCAGTCTGGGCTAGACACTGGGTACTCATTCCTAAATACACATAAAATATATTATATGCTTTGTCTGATAGCACGGGAGACCCACAGAGAATTTGGGCCACAGAATTGATGTAGTCTGGCAGGATATGATGAAACAGAATGAATTTTAGTAGAGTGCTAATGGTGGCACTGGTGTGGTTTTTGCAATGGGTTACTAAAAAGAGGACAGCCACACAGAAGCATGGGCCACAGCTATGTTGTAATGTGGGGATATGTTGCCGGTATGTGAAGATTTGTTTAAAGTTACCCAAAAGTTAGAAGATCTTTTATCTGCTCTGGACCCAGATGGAGCTCCCAGAAAAATAGAGCTGGAGACAGAGGAAAGGCAGGGCACTTCGACTTGTGTAAAGTTCAAGGACTCAGAGAAAAAGACAGATAATAGTAAAAAGGAAGAAAAAGCTAACTGTACTATAGCTAGGAAATATTCCGTGCTGGAAGTGTTAAAGCTAGGAAAAACTTGCAAGCAAGCAAGCAAAGAGCCGCTGGCCACATGGCTTGTGAGAGTATGGGACATGGGAGAAAATGACCTCAGTCTAAGTCCTTCAGAAGCTTCACAGCTGAGTTGTATAAACACCCATCTGCCCTTTAAAACCAGAAGAGCAGTTTACAAAGGACATTCAAAGGATAAGAACTGTACAAGGGATTGTTAAGAATCCCCAACGATTAAATAAGATGCATTTCTCTTCTGATAAAGGCTATACTAGGGGTGGAAGCAGGTTTTCCCACCAAGTACTCCTCCAGCAAACTGGTGTGGTCATGGGAAGATGACAGATGTTGCTACAGTCAGGAGGCAGACCCAGAGCCTGTCTGACTTAGAACCAACAAGTACAGCAGGAACAGGAGAAGCCCCCTGCCTCCTTAGCCCAGTGCAGGGTCGGGCAACTGGAACCAACACCTGTAAGTAATCAAGAATAAAAGAATACAAAGGGATAACTAAAAATGGTAATGAGTTAACCAAATTAATGCCTAATATCCATCCTATGGTACCTAACAAGGATCTATGGAGAAAACAGTTAATACGAATGCACAAAACCTTTCCAACCTCTATGAGACCTTGTCTATGAGTGATTTAATATTTGATGTTAATGTTCCTTCAAATGTTTTACAGATGTGAAACCCATTTGAAAGATACCTGAAGAAGCAAAGATCAGCTATAGACAATTGTTAAGAAAATCTACAGGACCAGGGGTAGGTTGCCCCCAATGAACTGTTGGTCAGAGAGAGACACTTGAGGTCCTCCAATTCACCAAGGCTATTGCCATTAATGTTGGTTGTACACTAGAAAGGTCAGTAAGGCCATATTTCTGAGGACATTACATGTTGTGAGCACAGGAGAAGAAGAAGAGATGGACCTGAGGCTAAGCCAAAAAAAACTGTGCCGCTGGATGGATGACGTTCATATTGCCAGAAGGCTCTATACAGATGGTTGGGGAAGAAAGGATCCCCTATAAGTTTACTCAATGATGGATCCCGCATGCTGCACACTACAGATATGCCAAGCAATACCTGCAAGTGCAATAATGGGCTCGACAACATACGTACAACTGACAAATTTCTAACTGAATAAGGCCTGCTCCTAGGGGTGGAACACACATCTGGTGCTGTAGACCAGGCCAACGCCTTTTGTCAAGAAGGGCTACAGGCCCTAGTGGAGAAGCTATTATGAGTATATTGCTTAATAAATATAGTACACCTATTGGAATATCGTCTAAGCATTTGTATTTACATTCATGTTTGTTTAAATGTGTCTACTTCCATCCATTTGTCTTTGTAGCAGGAAAAAACACCACTGAGATAGATCAGTGAACACAGCCTAAAGACGACTAATGGGAAAGCCCAAGAAGCCACTATCTCGCCATGATACAAGAGAGATCACCCTACATCTATCACCCCCTCCAAGGCTCAGGGACTTTAGTGGAAGATTGGCAGAAAGATTGTAAGAGCAGAGGAAAGGGGTGCAGTGTCTCCCAATTGGCTGGTTCTCCAATGGGTGGGGCCTGACAAGAGGGGAATTAGGAAGGGAAGCTGGGAGCCATCTTGGGATGGAAGCCAGAAGCTGCCGGTAGAGCATGATGGCATAGGGAACTCTCAGCCAGTGCAGCAACTCAAAGACAGAATGGACTGACTCCCTGTAGACCTGGGGCAAGATTACTGGCCCTGGAGGCATGAGCGAATGCTAGCGGGGCTATGGGCATGGCAAAGTCTGATAAGGCAGGCTCTGACTCATTCCTTTGTAAGTTAATAAATACACATAAAATATATTATATGCTTTGTCTGATTGTGCAGGAGACCCAGAAAGAATTTGGGCCACACCTGCATAATGACAATACCAGTTGACATGAGTGTGCATATGGAGACTTCAGTTAGCCTCAATGCTATTCCTCCACACCCTCCATCATGTATATGTGCTTGGAACTCAACTCACCATGCAGTCTCAGCTGTCTGCCCCAGGAATTTACATATCTCCACCATTTCCTCCTCAGGACTGTGATTTTAATCATGTTTCCTATGCCCAGTTTTTTAATGTGGATTCTGGAAATTGAACTCAGATTCTCATACTTGTGAAGCAAGCATTTTACTAACTGAGCCATCTCTCCAGTCCTCTAATATTCTGAAGGTCATCTGTTTTGTTGTTGAATTATATTTCTCTCCCCCAAATTTCTTATTTTAATATCAGGAATACCTCTACTTCATAATACATAAAGGAAAATGCTATGCTTTAGGAATTAAAGCCTGGGACAAGTCTTTGGTTTCAGATGGGATGTGTCTTCATACCAGTGAGCAGAGTGAATTGCTCTACAAAGTAACTGCAGACATATATATTGGACATAGAAGAATGAGAATGGGCAGATAATACTGTCAAATTCTGTTTTAAAAGGTCTGAATTTGATTAAGAACTCTTGCATGAAGTAGGGACAAAAGCTCAATAAAAAAGTGAACACAAAAAAAGGTCCACATTATAATACAATTTGGATTACAAATTTTTGAAAATCTTTATTTTTTTCTTTCTCTAGCTTTTATTGTAAATATATTTTGAGATGACTTTTTTTTGTCTTTTTGAAGCAGGGCGTCCCTGTAGCCCCAGCTGTCCTGTTACTATGTAGACCAGACTGGCCTTGAACTCACAGAGATCTGCCCGCCTCTGCCTCCCAAGTGCTGGGATTACAGGCATGCGCCAGCATGCCCAGCTCTTGAGATGACTTTGTATGTGTAGAAAATTACTTGAAATTAAATGCTGAGGTGCCACTGGGCCTCCATTTGGGAAACATTGCCTTTTCATTAATAAAGATAGCTCTCCATATTGAACACATCTTTTAAACACAATGACTTATGTCAGTAATTTTCTAAGTTGATCTTGCTTGTTGACTTTATTAGAAGGGGATTTCTGTGATGGAAACATTGAGTGAAGGAATAAACATACAACTATTCCATACAATTTCTAAAATAGAAGATCAATGAAAGAAAGTTTGAAGATACTAAGTAATTTACTAGGTGGATGTGGTAGTCTATGTTTATAATCTCAGTACTTGATAGGATTGAGGCTGATGGGTCAAGTTCAAAACCAGCCTGGACTACTTAAGCTCCATGATAGCCTGAGCTGCTTACAGAGACCCTGTCTTAAATTAAAACAACAACAAAAATAAAAACAAGACCTTCAATGAATCAAGGGCATTCCTCACATAAAAGGACAATAATTCAGCTCAGGTAAGATGAGCATCATAACTTTCTCTCCTGCACATCAACCCACAAGCAACACCAAGAAATCAAGCTGATTTAGAGACAGAGATGGGAGAGAAACTAAGAAACAGACAGAGCTATATTTGATCTTTATTGGTATACAGGGTTCTTGGACTTTAAAATTTCAAACAGAATAGGGGACGATATTAACCAACAAAAACAAGGCAGATACAGTACAGAAAGCAGCAAGACAGGTTTTGCTCAAAGCTACTACTCTGTGTAGGGCACCCAGATTGCTCCCACATCTGCAGCAAGAAAGAAACCAGAGAAAGACAATGTTTTCAGTTGATGTAAGGACATGCTTAAGTATTAATAGAACATTGATGTAAATAAGATGTTCTAAATTTAACCAAAAAAGGAAGTCTATTACAAGATGGAGGCTTGATTTATAAGAACATTAATGTTTGTGCTGCAATTTTTGTGGTCGTTTTGAGACAGGGTATCCCTTTATTGACAGCTGGTGGGAAACACCTTAAATAGACTGGGATAGAGTAGTCTCACAAATATCTCTCTGCCTCTGCCTCCTGAGTGCTGGGGTTAAAGGGAACATCACCACACCCATTTTTGGTTTTTTGAGACAGGGTCTCCTTGTAGCCCCAGCTACAAGGAACTTGCTATGTAGATCAGGCTGGCCTCGACCTGCGTAGTGCTGAGCTGCTGTACATTTTAGTTCATGTGAATTGCTCTAAATATTTAACCTCTTACTCTGAGAAGCATTAAGGTTAAAAATTCTCTCTGAGTATAAACTGCTCAAAGAAAATAATTATGTGTCCTTATATTTCAAGAGGTATTTAAATCTTACCTATGTTTGAATAATAACAAAGTAAAGAAGGACACAAAATTTCAAATTAGTAATTGGAACCAAAAGATTAAGAAAAAATTATAAGTATATACAGGATACCTTCACAAAATATTATTTACTTTTATCCAGGTGATTGAAAACAAGTCTTAACTCAAACTCAGTTGATTCAAGAAAGTTTTATGAATATTTGTCTTTTATGTTCCCATAAGTACATAAAATTGATTTAAATCTGCTGGAATTAAGTGAACTGTCAGAGGATAGTGGTATTTCTTACAAGGATGGAAAACCAAATCTTAGGAAAAAATTCTACGCATGCAAAATAAAGTAGCTCAAACTGTAATAATGTAACAATCATAGATGACTGATTGTAAAATAATGAACATTATCTGGTACTCTGAACTTTACTTTTAACCCAGTAATTATGGACAACTTCATACATGCCACAACAACTTGTGAGGCATAGCAAAAGGATCAAAGCAATCTGATGCTCTCTATTTTCTTACCAAAAAAAAGAGCCCCAAATAGCACACATTCACTGAAGAAGCTGGCCTCTTAGTTAAGTACTGATATGTTCTAATGACGACCTAAGCATATAACACATGTAGGTTGTACTATTTAAACTACAATGATTTGAATGGAATTAGAACAGAAAACCACATCCTGGCATCTTGTCCAGTTGCAATGTAATGAATAGTCTATAAAAGTGAAAAAAACACTGAGAGTCCCAGTTGTGAAAACAGTCTTGGTCAGCAATGTAAAGAAACATTTTAAGTATATTTTCTTTTTTAATTCAGAAGGAGGGAAATACAGGAAGAAATAATATGATTACTTTCAGTAAATGATTTGGTGTTGACAGGCAATGTCCAAGATTGTTTACTTAGCTTTTAAGGCTGTTTTGTATTATATATGATTCTCACGCAATGTAAGAAGATGGAGGATGGTGTGAGAGCAAGTTCCTAACAAACAGGGCAGCAAGTAGATGGGATTAAAATAGCCAGGATATTAACAGTGTACAAATAGGATGCTAGAATTCAAGACTTATGAACTGTAATACATCTTCTCTCAATGACAGACAATTAACTGCATGCATTATTTCAGGAGAAAAGGTCTAAATATATAATGTCTCTGAGTTTGTTATGCCTGGGAATGTATAGGATAACAAGGGAAAAAGGAAAAGAGAAAACTTCCAAATTGGAAAAATTATGCTAGCTCTGAGGGAAGATCAAGACCACAGAGTCTTCCTGAAAACAAATAAGTTTCGGATGAAATTCATAAGGATGTCTCATACAGAAACACAGACAAGGCCAGATTGACAAATCCATACACATCATTCCTAGAGATAGTTTATCGCGGGCTAGAGATGTAGCTCAGTGGAAGCATGCTTTCATAGCAAGCAAACGACTCCTAGTTCTAACACAGTCCTTAAAAAGAAAGTAATCTGTATTCCAATTATGTTGTATTTAACTGGTCTAGGAAATAGCTAGATTTCAACCAGAAACTTATGATTACTATTGAAACAACCAAAAATACGTTTACAATTAGAAAAGGATAACTTAGTGGGAATATAATTTAAGTATGATTAACTTTCTTAAAATTTTCATAAATTCCAGAGTAAAAAAAATCAAGTGCATAAACCTGAAATTTATATTAGTAGTACTTAAAAATCATTGATGTATTCTATATTTGTTCTTATTTTTCATAGATAAATATACACAGCAAATAATAACAGATGCCAATTAGCATAATTGAATGTTCAGAAAAAATAAAATTAATGCCTTTATTACTCATAATGTATTCATCCAAATGTTTCATTAGCTTACTAATGTAATATTAATGAGAAGGATAACTGAGTTGTGATGGTCCCCACCGCTATGAATTACAAGTTAATCATAAAATCCCCATTCTTCCTTCACCTCATTCCTCCTATGGAGGTTTTCTCTTTGCTTTGCATTGTAGCTCACAAAAGAACAATTTGGGTTACTTTGAGAATTAATTAGACATTTTTGTGGAAGCCACTAGAACAACTGCTCCCCCTGAGTTCATGAAGCTGTTTAATTTGGTTTTGTGTTTCCATCAGAGAAATTGGCAACACTATAGTGTTTCACAGCATGATCAGACAGTAAGCCAAAGTACTGACCAAATTGTTCCTCCTCATGTGCTATGCTTCTTTAAAAGGAACACACACACACACACACACACACACACACACACACACACACCTTTTCACTTTACTGCTGACACACCTGGGGTACTCCAGTTCTAAATGATGCACAATTTAGGAAAATGTTCTCCCTTTCAATCTTTAAAGAATGTTCCAGCTATCCATGTCATTTTCATTTCAAAATTGCCCTCTACCTTCTGACTAAATCCAGTGACTTCCTTTTGTAGTCTTCATTTAACTTAAGTGGGATGTACATTTGAAATCTTTGAAAGCAAAGCATATAGGAAAAATATCAGGTTAGATATTAACGTCTTTCTATATTGGAACTGCAAGATGACCATGAGGTAACTCCATTCTATTAGCCTTTAAATTGTACGAATACCTCTCGTTGATGTTTCCTTATTTGCTGCATTTTATATCGACCAAATTTTACATAATCCTTAGTAATGCCAACTATTATTCCTCACAATTAAGTTGCTTCACAAAATTTCAATATCACTCTCAAGGAAAGCATTCTAGTACTGAATGTGTGAATGCAATGACAGTAATTTCTCTGTGTTAAGGCAACACCTGGGTCCATCTGTGAGGAGGGCACTGTGCCATGCAGAAGGTAGCAGTCAATTTCAAGAACATGTAGGTGCCAGTATGTGGAAGTTAAGAGTGATAGCCTGTGGAATTCATCAAGCTGATCTTTTGTAAGAAAATCCTCTCAAGAACAAGCAATGCCAAATGAGGGCGAAATGCTTCATTATGGGGCTTCACAGCTGCCAATGCTCCTAGGCATGTGTAACATCAAAGAGGTAATTGAATCCAGGTACTCTACAAGAGCAGACAGTATGATTAACTACTGAGCCATCTCTCCAGGGCAGGGAAAACTTTTTTTCCTTCAGAGTTTTTATTCATTTACTTCCAGAGGCTCATATGTTTCCTTTACTTCCTGAATCTCATGAGCCTACAGCATCCCTGATAGTGTTTCAGTTCATGTGTGTGTGTGTGTGTGTGTGTGTGTGTGTGTGTGTGTGTGTTATATAAAGATTTTAGATTGTTACCATTGCATAAGAAAGATAAAATATTTGGCAACAGGATTACACATGTACATTCTCATAGGTCAATATTAATTTCAGACTAAATTAGGCAGCAGTAATATGAAGGATTCATGTCGTAATTTTAGTAGGTTTAGGTTACAGTACCAACCGTCTGTACTGTCAGTGCCCCTGTCCTCTCTGTACTAGAAGCAGATACACAAAGGACTTGATAGGTTCCTTCTGAAAATTACATTAGGTAGATAATTTGGCACTTTAGTTTTTGAAATGTGAAGATAAATTTTAAGGTGACTTAGGTTAGATTCCATCTGTAGAGTTTTTTTTTTTAATTTAAACCATTCCTGAATCACAATATCATGCAAACAAATAATTTACTTATTACATTTGAAGATATTTTAGGGCTTTGTCCATAATGAAAGCTCATTTCAGGGTTTGAATATACCTTTTGTACTGAATTTTCTGTATAAACTGCAACTGAGTAACACCAACTTGGTTATGATAAAAGATGTTTTGGTGTGCTGGTGTACCTCAATAATATAGTGCTTGCCAGGCAAGTGAAAGGCCCTGGGTTCAAGCCCCTGAATATAGAGGAAGAAAATAGAGAGGAAGGCAGGGAGGGGGGTGAGACAAGGAAGATTTCTCAGTCACTAATAAAATATCACATGTGAATAATCCAATTCCTTCCTCAGAAGGTTGCATTGATTTTTATGAAACAATGAACATGTCATTGATGATTCCAGTAAGTATTCAATGTAATAAAAAGCATGCAGTTGAGACAAATGTGAGAATTTGGGTAGATTAAGCTATGACTTTATTTTTAATTAAGTTTTTCACAGTACATATGATTATATATATATATGCTCATATTTAGATCCCTTTCCCTATATGTACCCCTCTTATAGTCCCCCACCAGATTGCATGCATTCTGTCATATATGTATATATGTTGAGGCCTATCAAGCCTACTTTGAAGCTTCAGTTTCCTCATTTGAAAATGGAAATGACATTATGGGGTTACTGTGAGGAGACACAAAAAGTAGTCTTTGTAAGGTATGTAACACTATGCCTAATATTTGACTATTATTAGCATATGTAAGCAATTAATATCACAAGATAGTAATTCATTTTGAGTATCACATTCATTTTAAAATAATGTTTTGTCATTTTTTACTTACAAATTACTATATGTTTTTTGGAAACATTTTTGAAAATAAGGAATGGAGAAGAGAAAAGCCAAAAACACGAACAACAAAACCACCCTAGTGTACCATTAGCATTAGTCTGTGTGCTGCAAGCTCTTTTCCTTCTCTATTCCCTTTCAGAACTGATCTGAATATGAATTTTCCTACTTGCTAAATACATAAATTCAGCATAGAATAGAATAGACTTAGGATTCATTTTTTCTATATAAAATTTATCTCCAATATAGTGATTTGAATGGTCAACAATCTTTGCTCAATGTAACACTTGTGTGTTACATTCTAACATTGCATCAAAATGCACTTACATCTATCAATTCCTAACTCTATTTTTAGTATCATGTGTATTTTATATGGCTTCTAAAAAATAATAAACCAATCAAAGGTAAGTTTTTAGTTGAAAATGCTTCCAGTATTTATGCTTGATACAAATATTCATAAATTAGTCTCAACTGAAAATTATAAAGTAAAAAAGTAAAAGAGCATTTTAATTCCAATTATATTTTATCTGGCTAAGACATGCCATTTCTGTTAATATTATTAGATTTGTTTACTGATTCCAAATGAGCAAAATTTACAAATAGCTATGGAAAAAATAGTAGCAAAAACATTAAAATTTATTAAACTACCCACAGTATGTGTGCAACAATATGCATGTATAAGGCTGTACATCCTTCAGGAATTGGAATGAAACAAAAGAGAGTATTCACTTTGATTTATAAGCTTGCTTTTTATTTTTATTTTATATCTTTCTGGTTGCATTAGTTTAGTGCTAAGTGTTAAAAAATTCAAACGTATCTGAGAAATTTTTGGGATCCGCCTCTGAATTATTCCGTTTAGTAGTGGATGGAGAGCCTGTGGATAATTGAAATCCTTAGATAATAAAGATGTCAGACAAAGTTGCATAGGCTTCCCTCACAGCTGCATTTACAAGAGCTGCCATGAAGATCAGTTTGAGTTTCCCCTCCTCTCCAGGAATTTGGACAGCTTCCAAGGGAGAAGACAAATGACAAAATGGCAGGTAGCTGGAGGGTAAAGAAAAATAGCAAGCCTATGTGAATAATCTATAGATGAATAATCAGCACCACCTATCAGAGAAGGAGCTGATAGAAAATGATAAATAAGGTGTAATTCATATTTTGAAATCTCCCTCCAGTCTGGAGAAAATGATAAACTCACAGGTGAAGTCTCAAGTGATTGACATCAATATGTACCAAGTAGTTATTAATTTTCCTTTTAATTTTTATGAATCTTCAAGGGAAATAAAGCTTGCACAGCTTCCTAAGGAAAAAGTCATTCTCTCAGGAAACAGACTTTAGTAAATTTTGACTGCGTGTTAGATATGTGCTACAGTTAATTACCAATAAAGTATAACCTTTTGTACACCAATCATACTTTTATACAAATGCTCATAAAATACACAGATTTTTATTCCCTTACTGCCCGGAGAGAGAGTTGTCGTCATATTTTTATGGATGTTTCTTTTTCATGAAAAACTCAGAAAATAAATACTGACAAGACTTCAAAATGAAGCCTGGAAAACACACAAATTAAACACAAATAGAAACCGTGAATGCTAATTAAAGGAAAATCATCTAGAATTCAGGACAGATATCATATGTAGAGGCATTTTACACTGATAGATGTACTACTTGAAAAGAAAAGAAAATGTAGCCTTTCCCACATTCAGCACAGTTTTGATATATACTCACAAAATGTAAAAAATAAGAGGTATTTACAAAAATCACAATACTAGCAAAAGTTAAAATTAAGAGCAAGACAAAAGTAAAAGATATGATAAATAAAACTAAGTCTTTAAGGCAAGAGAAATTAAGGTCTTTATGTAGTAAAAGAAAGAGAATGTAGCTTTGTAATTTAGATATATCTTGAAGTTTTGAAATTTACTTTGGTTTCCAGAGTAAATTTAAAACTACCCATCTAATGGTAATTAGCTACTCCAAGGTCCACCAGATTATTAATTTTTTTTCTAGAAATGGTTTCATTAGCACTAGGTGGCAAAAGACTATCCCTTGGTGTTTTCTTTTTTATTTATTTTTATTTTACATGTATGAGTGTTTTCATACATGTATGTAAGTACATCCATGAATGCCATGCCTGTTGAGGTCAGAAGACAGCATCAGATTCCCCTGGAACTGGAGTTGTTAGTTTCCATAGTTGTTAGCTTCCATGTGTGTGCTCAGAACTGAACCTGGGTCACCTACAAGAACAGCCAGTGCTCTTAAGCACTGAGTGATCTCTCCAATCCTGAAAATACTAATCTTAATATGAGAGTAAATTAGAAATAGTTCTTCATCTTCCATGGAACATGAAATAGTGCTTCCTTTTGGTTTATAGCACTGACAGATAGAGGAAACAGATACTCTATCATTACAAATAAATAATAGTATCATGAATTATTACTGTTTAAAGGAACAACAATAATGAAAAGGAAAACTTTGTGCATACAAAGGTTTCTTTCTTTAAGTATGTGCTAGAGATATATGTTTTGGTTAAGTGAATACCTTTATTTCAGGCTCAAATATTCTCCACTGATAACACTTAAATATAGTCAAGCCAACTGTCTTTTTTGCTGTTGTTCTTTTTGAGACAGTGTCTCCCTGGAGCTCCAGTTGCCCTGGAACTTGCTATGTAGACAAGGCTGGACTCAGACTCACAGAGATCTGCTTGCCTCTGCCTCCCAAGTGCTGGGATTAAAGGTGTACATCACCATGCCTGGCTTTCAAGCCACCAGTCTTAATATTAAGAACCTACACATACATACACATGAACACATATATTATATATAACATATAACATATAATATGGGCATAATATAGGTACTAATATATAACATATAATATAGGAGATTG
>NW_008352871.1:686296-694033 GCF_000622305.1 Nannospalax galili | reverse complement strand
TCAGCAATTAGGGAAACCTGAGTAAGGATGTCTCCAAGAAATTTATTTGGAATTCCCGAACCAAGATAACATAGAAATTTAAATAGTATTATTGTTTGTAAAAAGAACAGCTTGAACTCTTTGAGCTGAAAGTTACCAAAAATACAACAAATTTCTAGTAATGAGAAGTAAATCAAGCTCTGGGTCACAGTAACACAGCTGAACACAAAGGCCAAACAGATTTAAAGGTTTCCTGACACCAAAGATGAAGTCCTTCAAAGATATACCATAGAAAAAGTAAATGGATTTTGTGACTAACCACAAGAAAAGAGATGGAATCCCTTCAAAGAACTGCTGGGCTAATGATAGCAAATCAACAGTGAAGGAAATCAAGATGGAAGTAGATTTTACTTTCAGTATGCTAAGAGAACATCACTATTGATGGTATTGAATACTCATTGGAACCAAGTAAAACACAAATGTTTAAAAAGTATACTTCACGTCTTATAGAAATATTTCATTAAAAAGCCAAGGTAGGGGCTAGAGAGAAGTCTCAGATGTTAAGAGCACTGGCTGCACTTTCAAAGGACTGGGTTCAGTTTCCAGCACCCACAGGGCAGCTAACAAGAGTTTGCAACTCCCGTTCTCATAGTTAGAGAAATAATTATGTTTTTTGATCACAAGATCAAAAGGGGATGCAACACCCTTTTCTGGCCTCTGTGGGCATTGTACCATATGGGGGTACTTACATGCTGACAGGTAAAACTCACAAATATATAAAATAATTTTTTAAAAATGAAATGTTTAAAAAATTAATTGAAAGTAAAGGATTATAGAGGTCACCAGTAACATTAGGTGGAAAATTACTGGAGTCACTGTTCCTGATTCTAAGTGGTGAAATATGGTCTAAAGCATGTCATGCTTCATATTAGAAAAATGAAAATTAAAAAAAACATGGTATATCGATTTAACACAGATTTTGCTTTAAAAAGCCCTTATATTCCAGATGGTGAAAGATTTTATAATTTGCTCATGTTATGTGCTCATCACTAGTTGGCTTAACAGAACTCACACTGTAACAGAAACAGAGTGTTGCTATTGTAGGGTACTCTGTCACTCTCCAAACCATAAGGAAAAATCTCTGGGACACTGTGCTGTCAACTGCACCACTTGGTCTAGAGGAGACACATGTTTTCATTCTCAGGTTATCGACAGGATCTAATCTCACTGCCCCATCCAATAAAGAGCAACAAGCAACACCACTGTACACAGCAGGAAGACTAGCATGAGTCTTTGAGAACAGTACTAATAAAAACCACATAGGTAGGCATTTATTTAACGGGATGGATATGACGGGACCCAGAAACATGCTGGTTCTTTTGTAGCTGTGTTGGTGAATTGCTAATAGAATTATTTTTCCCTCATTGCTTCACAAGAAACTATTAGTATCTGAGAGTGAAGATGAAATGAGATGCAAAAGATTGGCCATAGACCATAAGAAGTGGGTGATTGAACTAGAGAAATAACTATGATTTTTTATTACAAGATCATATATTAAATGGGGGCTTAATAACTAGTTTATGTATTTTAGTTTCATATCACTAGCACAAAGGAAAATTGTATTTAATAAGTTATGTGACATTTTTAAACAATGTGTTTAACAGAGAAAAAACAAAAAGGGTTGAAAGTCTCTGTATGATCATGATAGAACAAAGAAAATATCCTAGGCAACAAGAAAAGAATGTATATAGTTGGGATAAGTCAAAAGTGCCTGGAATATAGAGCATGGCCACCAGGCAAGACACCTCCTAGTGAGGACCGTAGGAAACTGGCCTGCTCCATTCTAGATACATTGTCT
This sequence comes from Nannospalax galili, assembly GCF_000622305.1. NCBI lineage: Eukaryota > Metazoa > Chordata > Mammalia > Rodentia > Spalacidae > Nannospalax > Nannospalax galili. The sequence goes on along the minus strand of NW_008352871.1, from coordinate 692,196 downwards.
CTTACACCCAAACCCCCAAGTAAAACTATTAAGCCTCTAATCTTAACCAGCTCCCTTGTAGATTATGTGACCAGAGGACAGGACAAAGACCCTGTAGCCTTAGAAACCCCTTTCCTCCCCCCACCTGCTAGCCTGCCAGAAAACCCAACCTCGCCTCTTTGCCCACGAAACTTTCCTATATAAACTTCTTCTTCCACCATAATAAACAAGCTGTCCAATGAAACAGCCTCCCAGGTGTTTTCTTTCTGATGTACTCACCACTGCCCTAGGCCCCTCTCCCTGCACTGGTCTCTCTCCTCGCCCCACTTTCCGCTATGGGGACCAGTGTGAATGGTCTCCTGGCGGCAGCGGAGGTCTGGCCAAGGAGAGGCCGGCAGTATACATAGATGAAGAGGGTGAAAGAGTTTTTATTTAGATGGAAGAGATTTGGGTTCAGAGGTCAGAGGAAGTGAAATGGAAACCTAAAAAGTGGTGGTCACAAGGGGATACCCTAAGTTGAGGCTGTCACAGATCTAGCTATTGGCACTGACTAAAGGACAGGGGTTCAATGGAACAGTTTTTGTGGTTGTTATGTTTTGTTTTTAGGAAAGGTTGAATTCAATAATTCAACACAAACTTGTTTGGCAGGATCTTTATGTATGTGATGAGTAAATCACTCCGAGTTAAGGAACTACAATGGAAGCTGATAGGAAATACTAAAATCTTCAAGATAAGAAGGATGTCAAGAAAGGAGAAACAGTTACATACACATATGTGGTGCCAAGATTGTCCTTACAAGGTACAAACATTAGAAAGAAAGACAACTGCCTGATCTACAAACTGATAAAAAAAAAAGTATGTGGCTTAAAATGGACCCAACCAGTTTTACTGATCTTTAGAGCATATCTGGGGTTGATTACTGCTAGAAAGTGAAATGGTTTAACAAAGAAGCAATTGAGTCTATACACTGTTGTAGACAACAGAAAGTAAGCATCAGAGGCTGCCATGAAGGGAATATAGGAGTTGGAAATAATTGGAAGATAGAGTAAAAAGTGTAATATTAGATGTACCTTAAGTATATAAGTACATGGAATCTGGGTGTTACCTATCATCAAAGGATAAGTGGTTTTTGGTGGTCTTGTAGCAGATATCGATATCAAAGAAGGGGGAGAAGTAAGAGTTTAGGATTGAAACTTCTCAGAAGCCTCAGATTCCATACAATTATTTCTAGAGCAGTGGACTTCCTCTTGGTTTTTTCAAATACTTATAAGGGTACATCTGTTGAGACAATGTCATTATCAGACAAAGAGACAAAAGCATTCATTCAGGCAAAGAGACAAAAGCATCATTCACAAAAGCATTAAATGGTTATTAACTGTATCAAAAAGTGAGTTATATCATGAAGCTTGCTTTATTTAATTGTATTTGTGATCCTGTGAGAAATAAAACATCAATGGTTAGTTCATGTATAGTATTGTTATTGCACACACAAGTTGCTTTTATCCTAACAATAATTTAAAATTCAGACTTAGGGGCTTTAATATCCTAAGCTTTTAGCGGAACATGAACCAATCGCAGACAATGTAATTTTCCTTCATTTAAAGTAAATCTCTGCTTCAGGCACTGAATATTGTATTACTTTCTATCAAACAAATAACTAAGTAAATAGATAGAACTAACACTGTATCTTCAATTAAGCAAATTCCCAAAAGGCATATAAACTAGCTAGTATTATTCTTCAGAAACACATTTTCTATTGGAAAAGACAATTTTTAAATCTCATTTCCACATCTTAGCATTTTTAGTTCAAAAATGGGAAATTTTTCCATATTTTGTCAAACTTAAAAGATAGTTGAAAAGTATAGGATTTCAAAAAGGATTGTGGCTGCCTAACATGAAACATAAGAAATGAATATATGATTTCTACTGAAAGCATATGCTTTTCTTTTCTTTATTCCTTTGATTTTTAGCTAATTAAAAATGCAGGAAGTGAATAGCAAGATATGGACAAATTCTGCCATAGAGGTGCCCGGAATTTTATATATATATGTCTGATATAAAATATATGGATATTTTTTGGTGTTTTTGAGACAGGGTCTTCTTGTACCCCTAGCTGGCATGGAACTCACCATGTAAATCTGACTAACCTTAATCTCTTAGAGTTTGGCCTGTCTCTGCCTCCCAAGTGCTGGGACTAAAAGTGTGTACCACCATGACTAGCTAGATACTATATTCTTATCCTACTTAATGTCTGTCAGCCAATTAAATAAGAGTACTTTCCCTAGACTTACTCTCCTTCTTTGAACACACATACTAGAAACTCTAAAGGAAGGTTTTAGAGAATGTGTAATACTAAAAAAATAGAACCAGCTTATTATATATTGCCCTTACATCTGTAAAACTGCATCTATTACATTCCTTTTATTTCTTGAAGCTCTTAGAGAATGTGAGAATATAAACATCATGTCAAGATATTTATGAAGTTCCACAGTCAAAAAGCTGGGACATTGAGTACGCAGGAATTCAGAGAAGCTTTATGCAATGTGGGAGTAGGAAAGGAAATAAACCAAGCAGTTAAGAATGGTTGTTTTCAGAGCTTATTTTCAAACATGAAAGACAGATATGGGGTCTAGAGACAGCCTTGCAAACAATGCTGATCCTCCCAGCCATCATCTCTTTAAACATTCATATAACCTTATGCCATTTAATTATATCTCCTAATTTAACACGAGAGTATGACTTAATGTGTTCTTTGTCTTTTCCACCCTTGGTAAAACTGAAAACAAGTGAATTTCAAAGTGAGCAAAGCATGATGGTTTTCTGGCTCTAAATTTGCTGTGAAATGCGTCCCTGACACATGTGAGAATTAACAGAATATGTCATGCTTTTTCTTTTTCCCTATGATTTCTTTTTCTTCACCTCTTATGGAATAAAATTCCAACTTGTTAAATATTTAGATTTAATTTTTGGAATCCCATATTCTGTTGACTAGCAATAGGATTTGTATAGGCTAACTTTTAACTCTAATACTTAGAGAAGGAAGATATATGTATACACACACACACACACACACACACACACACACATATATATAAATGCATGTGAAATGAGGCTGAAAGTCAAATTGTTTTATTAAGGTATACTTGTCTCAAAGATCACTCATTTTAGTATCTTTAGTATTTTTAGAGGTTTATAACCATCACCATAACCTTGTTTCAACAGATTTTTCGAGCACCAAGAGAAACTCAAAACCATTACCAGCCACCCTCCATTGATTCTTGTCCCAAGTTCCTGGCAAACATTAACGTCCTTGTTTTTCTGAGGCTGTGCTATTTTAAAACTACATAGAAATAAAATTATGCAACACTGTCTAATGTATTAGTTTTCTTCATTTAGCATGTATTCAGCATTCTTCAACATGAAATACATACATCATTCCTTTGTATCACTGAATACTAGACCAATATATTGGCTTTTTAAAATGTTTAACCATTCAGAAGATGATGTGTGCTCAGGTTATTGTCAGAGTTTGATTGTGTGGTGACAATTTTTTTCAAATTAGATCATGGTGATGGTTGCATAAATTTGTGCAGATACATAAAATTAACTGAGTTGTTAACTTTGAAAAAACAACACTATGCTACGACTGTAAGAAATAACACCACAATAAATATCTAGGTATAGTTCTGTGTGGAAATGTACTTTTGAGGATCCTGTATTTATATGAATATAAATATTTCAATTGCTTATGAAAGAAATTTCTGAGTCATATAAGTAACTTTCTTTAACATATTGGGAACTGCCAACTTGCTTTTGTAAAGTAGCTGCACCATTTTATAATTTTAACAGTATTGAACAAGTATTCAAGTTTCTTCAAATACTCACTGGCACTTTTTATTTTTCCATCTTTTTTATTAACACAAACCTTGGTTATGGGAACAAGCAGTGCTTTTTCAGTGTTTTGTTTCAATGTTGTTAATGAGGATTTTTCCATAATAAATATGATGTTGAGAATAATTTTGTGTGCTTATTGAATATTGAGACTCCTTTTATGAAGACATGCCTATTCAAACCCGATGTCTATTTTGTTGGATTATTTTACTTTTATTGCTAAGTCATAAGTGCCATTGTATATCATATATGTAATTTGGGAGCAAAACTCCCACTTTGGGTTATCCTTTCAGTTTCTTTGTGTGATTATTTGTTGCATAAGCATTTTTCATGTGAATGAAGTCTGATTTATTTACTTTGGCTTTAATTACTTGTATTTTTCATGTCCTTTGTTAGAAATGTTTGTCTAATCTAAGGTCAAACAAATGCAAGCCTATCTGTATACCTTAACTAGCATGATGAAGACATTTGCACATAATAAATGGTTGTTTCTTGCTTCTTTCACAATTGATCGCCTGTCTTTTGATTTTTTGATTATATGTCTAGGACAGAGCCTCTGTACTGATCTGATTTGGACAACACTGAACTTTTTTCAAAGGGTGGTTTCTTTTTTTTTTTCATTTGGGCATTTTTACCTGCTCTTTCAACTGTCTTTTTTTTCTTCTTCTTCATTTTTCTTTCCACTCTCCTAGAATGCCATTGCATGTACATTATTGTGCATCATGTGACTGTTAGCTGATTCTTCTGTTTCTGCAAGTCTCTCTTGTAGCTGTCTCTGGTAAGATTTCACTTTATTTATTTTGCTTTTAAATTCTTGCTTCTCTATCTGGTGTTTCCTACATCTCTCTTCTGTGGTGGAATATGCTTTTAAGTTACTTATTTTTTTTTTTTTACTTCTTTAAGTGTACTTTCCTTTTAACATTAAATTCCATTTAACAATATTTTCCTTATAAATGATATGTCTGGTCTTTCTCAGAGAAGATTGCTTTTGACTGAATTTCTTCTTGAGTTTTGGTCATATATTTTCTTAATTTTTATGACTAGTACTCTTTGGTTATAAAAACAGTTAACTATTTAAATAATGTGACATTTCTGCCAATAAGACACCCCTCTAATACAACCTCCTGTGTTTGATGCTGATATTCTTTGTTATTACTTACAAGTTGTTGATCCTAATGAATATCCAAATATATTACAAAGATTTTACACTTTTTGTATATGATTTGAAGGTCTCTGCTCATTTATCTTCACAGTCAGCTGATTAGTGGACAGACATTTTAAAATATATTCATCAGTAATCAGGCAGCTTTTTTGGAAGGCCAATGAACATACTGAGCTACACTTACAGTGGTTCAGCTGGTAGTTCAAGGTCCTGCCTTAGCTTTCACTTTCTTTTTGTACAGGGTTGAAGGTCAGGTAGAAGTGAGCACATAGAACACTTGGAAGTTTTTTCTAGGTATGTGCATTATTCTGAACATAAGTATTGTATATATGTATATCCAAATACCAGCTATTACTTTCAAGTGTGGGTCAATGTTTATGATAATGGCTATCGCTACTTCAGGCAGATGAGATATTAAACAATTATCTCAGATGATCCCATAAAATTCTAGGAATAAAATGCATAAAGAAACTTTGTGGGCTCAGATTTTCAGGAAGATACCAACTAGTTCAGAAAATCATAATTCTCTAGAGACTGGTTTTTAGAGAAAAATCCATTTTCTCACTTCAGTCTCTAGAAATCTGCTAGTTTCCAGGAGTTGTGATTCCTGTCTTGTGACTTCAAGATTATCACTAATCTTTGTAGAGGGGAATGTGTGTAGAGCATAAGAGAACTCATTCATTATAAAACTATACATGTTAATGTGATCCATAAATAAAATAATAACAACTTGTATACAAAATAAAAACTGTATTTTATAATTTATAAGACACTGGATATTTTATTTCATTTAATTCAAAAAGGATCTATGTAGCAATACAATCATTCTTTCTTTGTAATTCACAGAATCTTAGTAAGAAAAATTCTC
>NW_008352871.1:671305-686141 GCF_000622305.1 Nannospalax galili | reverse complement strand
TAGTTAATAAAACACTAGTTTCACAATTTAAGGTATTTTATGAAATTTTGGTACAGTTTCTGATGCCTTCTCATTAACTTCTATTCTGAGTGATCTTTTTGTCCATGCTTGCCAAATTTCAATTTTCTCAGTATATTACTTTTAAATCAGTAACTGTGCATCTTTTGTCTGTCACCAACACTTGATTTTTAGTAATGTTGGATGAAACCTGAGAAACACAAAACTATGTAAACTTAACAGTGTCTCCAAGCTTAGATTAAAAAATATTCACCATGTCTTCATAAAACTGATAAATGATACTGAAAATTAAATGCATCATAGCTGGTGAGAAAATTGTTTTGTTTGGAAAATATAAGATGCTCTTTTTTACTGAGAAATGTGTTTTTTTGACAAGTTCCAAAATCTATAGTTCTATTTATTTCTTTTGTGTACTGTATTGTTTTCCACATAAAAATTCACAAGGAAAAAAATTTTAAATGATGTCATGCATGATTTTATACTTAGTGCCTGGACAAATAATTGGACATGTAGTAAAAATTTAAGATTTGCATTAACATCTTTTAAATAAATTTCAAATGTTATAACAAGGAAATAAAATATCACTCATTCACAATTTTATAAACAGAAGTTTGTATAAACCATAAGTATTCTTTTTAAGATTTATTATGATTATTTCTAATTATGTGTAATTGGGGGGGGCAAGTAAATATACCTCTTCTTGGAGACCAGAAGCATCAGCTCCCCATGGAGCTGGAGTTACAGATGGTTGTGAGCCACCGGACCTCAGTGCTGAGAACTAAATGTGGGTGCTTTTTAAGAACAGAAAGTACTCTTAACCACTGAACCATCTCTCCAGCTCCTAAAATGTATCTTAATTATGGAATAATTATGAATATTTAGTGAATTTTCTAACAAATTATTTTAATAACAAATACCACCTGTTTTTAGTCAATATTTTTCTTGGATTCTGGCAAAGTTATGATGCATTTTTTAATCAAAACCAAATATAAAGTACTTGTGAAAGAAATAATAATGTCACACCCCACCATTCCATAAAGAGGTCCATGTTCTTTCCCATAGTGATGGAAGTTTTGTGTTAAACAGCAGTTCAATGAAATGCTCAATATTAAAAACTTTGAGACATAGTTTCCTATCTTAATCACATATCTAATCATACATATTCTTAAAAACCAAAAACCTTGGGCTGGAGAGATGGCTCAGCGATTAAGAGCACTGGCTGTTCTTGCAGAAGACCTAGGTTCGAATCCCAGCATCTGCATAGCACCTAAAATCTGTCCGTATCTCCAGTTCCAGGGGATCCGAGGAACTCTTCTGTCCTCCCCAGACATTGCACGATGCGGGTGTACTTACATACATGCAGGCAATATACATCACATAAAAAAAAAGAAAAGAAAAAAGAAAACCTCTTCTGCCCAAGAACAGACAGAAACACAAGGACCCATGAGGAGCCAGAAAGAAGACACCAGAAAGCACTACGAAGCTGCTGGTCTCGAAGATGGAAGAAGTGAAAAGAGATGCATTCAGATAAAACGCATTCTGGATCTTTATTCTGTGACACTTTTACGGAGTTATAGAAGTATGGAATAAGATATTCCCAGTGTAAGCTACTAAATCTTTGGTAATTTGCTACAGTAGCTTTATTAAAGAATGCAAATAAAGCTACTCTGCTTGGCATATTCTTGTCTCTAGCTGAATATTACCTGGGCTTTCAGTTCTATAGCATTTTTTACCTCAATGACTTGCTTTTACTAACTTCTTCAGTCAATAAATATTCTCTAGATAGGAAAAATCATCTCATCATCTTGAATTCTAGAGCTTTGAATTAAATTCAGTTCTTACAGTATATCCAAAATATTCTGAGTTTTAAAGTAAAACAAAATAAAATTAATAATGAGTAATAGCGCTTTAAATGCTATTATTTGTAGATAGTTTATTGTGTTAATGGCATTTTCATATATGATTTTTCTTACAGTCAACTGTAACAACATATTTTCCCATGACTCGTAATAAGGAAGGGTGGGTTTAACAGCTACAATCTTTTCTTTTCAGTGAAAGCCAAGAGTAGAATATGAACAGGTCTGAGAATTTCCAACTCCTGTTAGATTAACCTCTCTGTTTTAGAATATTTTGCCTTTATGATTTGATCCCTGACTCAAAGAATTACCCTCCTCTGGATTTCTAATGCCAGATATGTATGTCCATAAAAAGCATATCAGAGAAATTTCCCATTTCCAAAGTCATAGCATGACATCTCAGTATTTTAGGTTCCAAAGGTAAAAAGTAGAAAGTCTAACTTTCTAAAACTTGTACTGTAAATAAGAGTACATGCTAATAGAATGTGAGGTAAGAAACAGTTCATTATATAATAAAATATAAGAAATACATAAACATCTATACACTAAGCATTGTGATATAATTTGAGCATGGAATATATATTACTACTAATTCATGTAAGTATCAAGATGATCGAATTAGATTTCTCAATATAAATCAACTCATAAACAACAGATTTATTTTCTATTCTAAGACCAACTGTTCAGCTAATGTGAATTCAAGTGGTTTCACATTCTTTTCTTAACTCTGCTAATCAGTTTCTTGGCATAAGCTTATCGCATCTTTACTATTAACAACTAGTTCCAGTTAGTTTCTAGAAAAGGACTCAGGAATTTTAAAGGTTTGATTTCAAGGTTGAAAGCTTGCAATAAGTTAAAAGTAAGTTTTCTTGGACATGGAGTCTCTTTACAGATGGTCAGATACTTCACTCATCCTTTCAGTTTCTCATTCATGAAAAATAATTTGGTCTAGTTTTTTTTTTTTTTTTTTTTTTAATCAACCACAGATATGAGACAACAAACTTGTTTTGAATTTTGCCTTTGGGAAATCTAACTCTGTATGAGACACAGACAAATTTTATAGAGAAAGCAAAAGGTACTATCCAAGAAATCTTCTTGATAGACAAGACTATGAAACTGATGACTCAAAAAAATAGGTATTATCTAGAAGAAAATGGTGTTGAAAGTAGGGGGTGATAGGTATAGAGCAGATTATTTTAAAAGAGCCTGTGGAGGGCTGGGGAGAAAGATCAATGGATAAAATGCTTCTGTATAAACACAAGTGCCTGATTTCAGTCTCTAGAACCCACATGCAATGCTGCAGGTAGCATCTACCTCCAGTTCCAGAACTGAAAAGAGACAGGAGGATCCCAGGGGATCACTAGCCAGTCAGTTTAGCTGAATCCGGAGCTCCAGATTCAGGGAGAGACCCTATCTCAAAAAATAAAGTGGAGGACAATTGAGGACACAGGCAGTACATGACGTCTGGCCTTTGTATGCATGTGTGCATATGTACATAAACACATAAACAGTGAATGTACACACATAGACACACACAAAAGAAAGTGTGGCAAATTTAGTAAACATAAAAGGAGCCACAGTTTCTTGATGAATGAGTGTAAAGTGAAGTGTCCATGATAAGGAGCTAGGCACAGATCAGAATGAGGTTGGATTTGTGACTCTATGCTTATTTAAGACAACTTGATACATATTAGAAAAAAATACTTGAGAGTAAAGTGATCACATATGTTTATCTGCCCTGGTTTGAAGTTTAGTTTAGGATAGAGAGGTAAGAGGTCAGCACTGTGAATTCTGTCCTGAAATGGGATCAAGTAGATGGAAACTGAAATACCATAATAATCCTTGAAAGGATGGAGTCATTCAAGGACCACATTGTAACAATGACCACATTGTAACTATTATAACACTTGGACTCAAAAAAAAGTACATAGGCAAACAAAAGCCATGTGGCTTCATTTATATGTTGAATATAGAAAACTGAAGTCATAACAAAGGTAGTTGACAATGCTGACCAGAGACTAGTATGTTGGTCTTGGGGAGAGGTTCAAATAATAAAAAAATTTAGCTAGATATGGGGAATATATTAAGGAGATATATTTTCAACATGTGGTTATGGTGAATAACAATACATTTCATACTATAAATTTACTGAGGCTAGATATAATCACAGAAAATAACATGCATATGAAGTAACACACATTTTAATTAATGTGAATACGTACACACTAGAAAACATTATTTGGATGCCAGAAATATAGAAAGAATATATTTTTCAGTTAAAAAGTAAGAAAAATTTCAGCAACATAGTGACACATGCCTTTCATTCAGCACATGGTAGACAAAGGCAGCCAGACCTTTATGAGATAGAGGCCAGCCTGGTCTACATAGTGAGTTCCAGACCAGTAGGGCTACAGAGAGACCCTTTCTCAATAAAACAAAACGAAACAAAAATAAAATAAAATAATAAACAAAACTTCAGAAAGACAAGAAGACAAAATTACTAGTATTAAAATATGTCTTAGGGTGACTAAGTGCATTGGCAATAACTTGTGTTGTCGACAGCTTCTGCTGTCAGCTTGTTGAACTGACCTGTGGCCGATATTTGTGGGATATTTTCTTGGTTGTTTAGTGATATTGAAGGGCTCTGCCCACTGTGGACAGTGCCACCCTTGGACAGGTGGTACTTTGTTGTATAAGAAAGCAAAATGTGCATGAGCCAGAGTACCAAGCCAGTAAGCAGCATTCCTCCATAGTCTGTGCTCCAAGTTCTTGTCCTGAGCTCCTACTCTGGATCCCCTCAATGATGAACTATAAGCTGTAAGGTATCTGTAAGGTGACATAAACCCTTTCCTTCCCAAGATGTTTTTGGTCAGGGTTTTAATCACAGCAATAGAAAATGACTAGAACAGGCTACAATATTTAAATGTCTATGGGACCTCACTGGCCAAAAACTCCAAAAGACTTAACTGATTCCTGGCACTGGAAATTCTATATCTATATATGTATCTGTATCTGTATCTGTATCTGTATCTGTATCTGTATCTGTATCTGTATCTGTATCTGTACCTGTATCTTTATCTGTATCTGTATCTGTATCTGCATCTTTATCTGTATCTGTATCTATCTGTATCTGTATCTATATCTATCTATATCTATCATCTATCTATATCTATCTATTATCTATCTATCTATCTATCTATCTATCTATCTATCATCTGCATATCTTTTTTGAGACAGGGTCTCCCTGTAGCCCCAGTTGTCCTGGAACTCACTATGTAGACCAGGCTGGCCTTGAACTCACAGAGATCTGCATGCTTCTGCCTTCGGAGCTCTGGGATTAAAGGCGTGTGCCACCACACTCGACATTTTTATATTTTTAAAAATTTATTTTCATCTTATCTGTATGAATTTTTGGCTGACATTATATAAGTGTACCCATGTTGGGACATCAGATACCATGGAACTGAAGTTACAGATGATTATTAGTTGACATGAGGGGGCTGGAAACTGAATCCACAGTCCTCTCAAATGCTGAGTTATCTCTCCAGGCCCAGCACTGGAGTTTTAATTGCTAGTCTGTGCTTCATAAAACAAGCTTTATTGCCCTGTCATATATATATATATTTGAAGTTTCTACAGTAGTAGATACTATTTGTTGAAAAGATCTCTACTGCTGATTTTCTGGCCTTGTATTCCTTCTGCTCCTTTGTCCTTCCATCCCCATCCATTTAGCCCTTCCTGTCTCATTCCCCTTTACCCATTTATACCACTGTAGCATAGAACTGCCCTCTGAATATCAAGCTTCCCAAAAACTTGGTTGCACTGGTTTGCTTAAGATCATCACAAGCATACCTGACCGTTGACAAGTATGTTGATACCCAAGAACTTAGGGGCATGCGCACTTGCCATTTTGGATCGCTGCAGGAAAGTCCTGATACAGACTTTTCTTACTTTCCTGTGCGACCTTGGGGTGGGGGGAATCCTCATACTCCTGTAAGAAACCCCTTGCCCACTGCTCTATAAGTAACCCCAATAAAGTCTTTAGTTTTCAAACTGTAGTTTGGAGAAATTACACCTCAGTTTGTTTTAAGGATGGAGGGAGAAGGGGGCTGGATGGCGTTTTTGCCTCCCAGGAGGAATTTTAGCAATAACAGTGCATTCTATCCTTCCTTCCTTGAAAGGCCCCCACCCCATGTCCCTTATTAGGCAATAAGGCCCTACTGCAAAGCACATGTCAGTCACAGAACATGGAAAAATCAAGCATATACTAACCTTGAAGCTTCATCCCTACTGACTAGCTTTCAAAATACTAAAAGGATGTATGCATACTACCAGAAAAGAAAAGTAATTATTAGTCTTGTAAAACTGTGAATTTTATGAGTTACAATAATGACTGACCTAACAAGACTTGCCTACTCATGCAATAATGGTATGAATGTCATGAGAGTGATCATTTCTGATTGAATTTAAGGCCTGCTCCACAAGATGAAAGCCACACCTGGGACTGTTATGGGGGCAAAAATTTGTGCTAGACAGGTCATGGACCCTAGGGGAGAACCCATTACTATTATTCTGATAACTGGACATAATAAAGTCCATAATAATTCCTAATGACTATTCTCATGTCTTTAAATTAGTGTATCTCTCAACCATCATAAAAGAAGCCTTTTCTGGCAGCAGATGGTAATCAACACAAAGACCCACAACTGGTCAGTGAGTAAAGAATAAGAGAATATGAAATGCCCTAAATGAGAAACGTATATAACACCTTCACCTTCCAAGGCTCAAGGATGACTGATGGAGAAGGGACAGAAAGATTGTAAGAGCCGGAGGCTGTAGATGACCACAACACTCCAGAAACAACAAGCAGACTCAGAAAAGAAAGAGTACATGAATTCTTCAGTGGTGCTACAGGAGGGGGAAGGATAGGAGAGTACATCTAAATATGATCAAAATATATTGTATGAAATTCACAAAAGTTTAATAAAGATTTAAAAAGAATAAAAACAAAGAAATCTTTTAGAAATAGGATATACAAGGTTAAGGTAATCATCCAAAATTCTTAACACACATAACAAGCAGGATCTGCTGTTTTGTCATCCTGAAAACAATTTCAATAAATAACCAAAACAAAGTAAATAAAGCAAATGAAAAACATGATGTTAAAAAAATTAAATAAAGGCCGAACATGGTGGTGCATGCCTTTAATCCCAGCACTCAGGAGGCAGAGGCAGGCAGATCTCTGTGAGTTCAAGGCCAGCCTCGTCTGCATAGTGAGTTCTAGGACAGCTGGGGCTACAGGGAGACCCTGTCTCAAAAAGACCAAAAAAATAAAATAAAATAAAAAGGCTGGAGAGATGGCTCAGTGGTTAAGAAGAATGTTCTTGCAGAAGACCCAGGTTTGAATCCCAGCTCGCACATGGCAGCTAACAACTGTCCATAACTCCAGTTCCAGGGGATCCAACAGCCTCTTCTGTCCTCCACAGGCATTGCACAACACAGGTGCACTTACCTACATGCAGGCAATACACATGTACACATAAAAATAATAAATAAAATTAAAAAATAAAAAACATACTGTGAGTAAATAGAGAAGAAATTTGGACTCTGAAAAGTTTTTTAAGCAATGTCTAAGTAATCATCGAATTATTAAAGAAAATATTCTCCTGTGGATATGTAAAATCCAGAAAAGCCATAAAAACTCATCAACAATTGTAGAAAGATGGTAAGATGCATTTTTTATATATTTGATAATTTTTCATCTAAATTAAATAATTTAAGAAAAATTACATAGAGAAATTAGTTTATCTCAACAGGATGATGCAGAAAGAGCATTCATGTATACTTTAGAAATAATTCATTAGGTACACACCATTCAAAAATAGTTTATTCCCATAGCTCTTTTTGATATCAACACTTATAACATCTTAAACTATATTTATTAGTAAGACAAAAGCATTTATAGTAATGGGTTGAAAATAAGACTTTGACATACCCGCTTAGTCATTCTCAGGTTTTTTGCATTATTTTTACTTTCTACTTCTGCTTGGCAACTGTGGTTCAAATGAATAAAAGTGGCATTTAAGATAAATGACATTTCACAATCATGTTAGAATCAATTGAGGACAAGAGGGGAAGTTACTTTCCAATGTTTCCCATGAAATAATATTTGAAGAGAGATTAACAAAAACTTTAATTTTGTAGAGACACAAATATGTATGTTTTAGAATTTGTTTTATTATTTAATTTCCTTATGTGCTGTTAAAACTACAGGACACAAGAATCATTTCTTATCACATGTTTAGAAACACTATTATCAAATTTATTTTGTAATATAAGACTTTTGACTATAAATATAACATTCAATATCTCTGAAACACAAAATGAGAATGAGTTTGAACCATGTAGTATATTCTGTCCACGTAATTTTGATTCTTGAATTCTATGAAAATAATTACCATAGAAACATAAATACCTTTTCCTAATTTTCTTTTTTTATTTCATTTTCAAAATTTCATGCAATATGTCCCACTCACATCCAGACCCCCTCCCCCATCCATACCTCCTCCATCCCTCCACTGAACTCTATGCACCCTGCCATACATGCTGAGTACTATTCATCCAGGTGTTTGTACCCAAATGTCCTTCAGTGTAAATACATCCACTGGAGTCTAGCCAGCCTATCCAGTGGTCATATGTAAGTCATACTCTCCCTCACCAAGCAGCAACCAGTCTCAAATAGTTCTCAATCTAGTGCTGATCCGCCATCTATTTTTCACTTCCCCTTCGGGCCCTTGTTTAGTTGAGCTAACATGGGTTCTACATTCAATGCCACCAGTGCAGACACATGTGAGAAAGATTCCATTGGCCTGAAAGCCTCCACCTCATACATTCATGAACCAGTCCTGGCTCTTACAATCTTTCTGCCTCCTCTTCCACAATGATTCCTGAACGATGGTAGGTGAGATTCCTATGAGAATAGGAATCCCATCCTACACTCTCTAGTCTCTGATTCTCCAAAACTTGGCCAGTTGAGGCTCTCTGCGTGTATTACACTCTGATATATATGTAAGCCTCACTGGTGAGAGTTATGGGGTACATTATCCCTTTCTACCCCTTATTCTACTATGTTCCGTGACCCTTCATTGTAGAGATTCAATTGCAGATGTGTCATCTAGTACTGGGCATCTCCCAGGTATATGTTCTCTTTGCCTGATCAGATGTACAACTCTGCAGTGGCCTTTATCTTTTACAAAAAGATGCTTCTTGATAAGTGCTTTACATCATGGTTGTTGCTTTAAGGGAGGTCTCCTATTTCGGACTGCATTCCCTTCAAAGCAGCTCCTCTGTATACATATGCATTAATGTTCAGACACTCTGCATGCATTTCTCACAGGGATTCTAGGGCATCACTTTTCCCTCTAGGTTTCCTAGACCCCTTAGATTCATTCATCTCTACTCTTTTTTCTCCCATCTTGCCTCTCTCTTCCCTCCCTTCCTAGTCACAGTGCTCCCATTATTCCCAACGTCCCCTCAATACCTCCTGACTCCTGCCATCTTTCTGATCCTGATTTCCCTTGCTCCCCCACACTATGGTCCCTTGTGTGTCCCTCCCTCCTCTCCTCCCTGCTGATTACTGTCAATTTTCCACCTCCTTCAGGTACCACCTGTTCCCTACTATCCCCTTTTTTTCTTTTCCTTTGCCTCCATGAATCCTTTGTCTTTACCTGGTTCATGGTGTTATATCAGAATTTATATACTCATATATAAGGGATTTGCGCTATAGTCCACAAATGAGGGAAAACCAATGTGGCTTGATTTTCTGCATTTGTGTTACTTCACTGATGGTTAATATTTATTTTCAAATTGATGGGCTCTAGATTCACCTAGGAGACAAGTCTCTGGACATAGCTCTGAGGGATTTTCTAAATTAGGTTAACTGAAGTGAGTATTCCCACCTTAACTGTGGGCAAGCACCATTGCATAGGATAAGGCCTAGACTGAATAAAAAGAATGAGCAAGCTAAGCACCAGTATGTACATCTCTCTGCTTGCTGAATGTAGATGCCATGTGGTCATCTGCCTTAAGGGTGTTTTTCCATGGGCTGCCTGCAATGACCAACTTCTCAAACTGTGATCCAAACTGAATTTTTTCTTCATAAGTGGCTTTTATTAGGTATTTTATTGCAGCAATGAAGAAAGAAACTAATACACCATGTCTTGGAAAAATAAAAATTACTTGAAATCCAAAGGAAGAAAAATATATTTTTCTGAATGGTAGAATCTGTGTACTTATTATTTCCATGGGGAACACAAGACAAGTGAGGCAAGCAAGAAACCTGTTGTGTGTTTTTCAGAGAGATGTGAAGCAAGGGACGTCACTTGAGTACCTGATAAGTGATATATGTGTTATTTTAATTAAAATTTAAATTAAATTAATAACTGTAAAGATTTCAGTTATTTAAATACAGTGCATAAAGGTCAATAAAGCATTAAGCAAACCCACTGAATACATGGGACATTCAATTTAGCGGTTCCACCTTATTTGCTCTGATTCAGAATTAAAGGATCTGTACTTTAAATTCAGATTTAATTATACTAATTCAATATGGAACACTGAGTACCAATTTAATGTACCCTCAGGAACTATGATGGTATAGATATTTCTAAACACCTGAAAATACGTACAAAACAACACTGATATCATTCTGGGAAGATTAATTACCTACCTATTAATCAGTTTGTTCAAACAACTTACTACTACATGTGGATCTGGGGTCAGATGGTGAAACTATAGGGAATGTATAAGGCAATCTATGCTGTGCACTTTTGCAATAGAAAGCATTATGAGCTAAAAAACTACACTGTAGAAAGTTGACTTTAGTTAAAATTGTATGCACATGGTTTGATTTGATTTTCCTTCTTTCAAAAACATTAAGATAGCATTTTTTTATCACTGGGGATGTTATTGGTATGCTAGAATTATCTTCCCTCTATCCCTCCTTCTTTTTCCTCTTTCTACTGTCATGTTCTATACTTCAGGCTAGACTGCCTGAAATATACCTCAGCCTGCTGAATGCTGGCATCTTAGTCATGAGCAACTTGAAGGCCCTCCCATTGGAAACAAGTGAACAAATGGCAAGATTTGCTTTTGATCATCACTGACACAGTATACTTACATACTGTGATAGAAAAATTTCTCTGGAGATTTAGTTTTCAGGTGCATGTTTTCATAGTCTTTTACTTTTCCAAAATGAATGATTTAAAATTGAGGAGGAAGCTTTAACTGATTCCCAAGACCTTGCATTTTGTGTTGGTTATGTTTCTGTTGCTGTGATAAAAAAATACCATGGTCAAGGGAACTTAAATGAAGAATTTATTTGCATTTATGATTCCAAAGGGGAAAGAGTCCATTATGGTGGGGAGGCAATGCAGCAGAGATGGCTGGAGCAGGAGCAGAAAGCAAGCATTGACATTTTCAAGCAATCACAGTAAGCAGAAGGTGATTAGAAATCTGGCAAAGCTTAAAGACAGTCTAAGCCCCACTCCCAACCCCAAGGGAAAACTTTCCTCCAGCATGGCCACACCTTCTAAGACCTCTTAAAACAGCATCACTAACTGAGGACAAAATGTCCAAATACTTGGAATCTATGGTGGGCATTCTCATTCAAATTATCACATTCCCTGTCCCTTATCAATTAATGACAATATAAAAATGTGAAATGTATTTAGTTCAACTATAAAAGTCCCCATAGTCTTTACCAGTCTCAATACTATTCAAAAGTCCAGCATTCAAAGTCTTTTCTGAGACTCAAGGCAAGCTCTTTACAGTAAACCTCTGTAAAATCAAAAGATAAATTACATATTTTCAATATAAAATGGAACTGAACACATTCCAAAAGGCGGGGAATAAGGGCACCCTGAGGTAATACTAGGACTAAACAAGACAAAAAACTGATGGGAAAACAACAAATCCTGAAGCTTCATGTCCAATGACTAGAACTTTACTTCCAAAGGACCTAGATGTTCCAGATTCTCCAACTTTGCTGTGTCCAACATATACTTCTCTGTTGGGTTGCTACCATTCCCTGTATGCAGCTTTCCTTGGTAGATGTCTCACAGCTCTAGCATCTCCAACTTCTTCTTGGGATCTCCAACAGGCTTCACCTTCACATCTTCACATAAAGGTCTGTCAGAGCCTTCTTTATACTGAATACCACTGCTGCACACTGCCTGACCTTGGTCGCCCTCTGAAACTGTGGAGGGAGAATTGATAAGCCCTTTGCTCTTGTAGATTTCATATTTTTAAAGTCAGCAAAATATGAACAACACTGCCAAGTTTGACTGCCAGCCAGAGATGGACCCTGGCCCACTTTTGCAGCTTTTGTGGATTGCAGTTTTCTATGAGAAAATACCTTAGATGTTTTCCTTCACAAGTTGGAGGCTTAGTTGGATGTGGTCTTGTCCTAAAAGTACTCTTTCCATTCTTGAAATGCAAATATCTAGGCCTCATCTTAAGCTTTAATCTCCTTATCAAAGACATCCTCTTCTTTAGCAGATGACTTGGCCAGAACATTGATATTCCTAGTGCTTCTTTTCAATCCAAACTTTATATGCTACATTTCATTCTGCCTCATTTGCTGTTTTTTACTGTATATCTGTATAATATACATCATTAATAGCCACACCACTATTTTTAAGTTACGCTGTCTTGAAAGTTCCTCCGCCAAAGAAATTAGTCTATTGTTTTTCAACTAAGTCTCAGGCAAATTCTCAGTCTGTGAGCAGGCAGCAGATAGACTCTTGCCCAAAATATTTCAATTGCAGCTTAAGTCCTTATTTCCCTCTGGAACTACTTTGCTCTCAGCACTACATTTCCAGTAGAATGGTGCACTAGGTTCTGTTACAGCATTTAGACTCTTTTCTATTCCAAAGATCCAAAGTGTTCCACATTTTTCCAAAACCCCAAACAAAAGGAGTCCAGGAACAAATAGATACAGTGTAGAATTCGTCCACACCTTCAAAGAACAACTAATACCAATACCATTCAACTTATTCTATAAGACTGAAAATGAAGGGAGACTTCCAAATTCTTTCTAGGAAGTCAGTATTACTCTAATACCAAAACCAGACAAAGGCCCAACAACAAAAAATATGGATCAATCTGATGAAAATAGAAACAAAAAAAAAACAGGCCAAATGCAAAATGTAATAGAAGAAAGATTATCTACCACGTTCAAGTTGCCTCATTGCAGAGATACAAGGATGGTTCAACATATGTGAAGCAAAAATAAGTAATTCACACATAAACAGACTCACGACCAGAAATCTCTTGATCATCACATTAGATGCAGAAAGGCCTGTGACAAAATCCAACATGTCTTTATCATAAACGTCATGGAGAATCTAGAGATATAGGGACATATCTCAACATAATAAGTGCAATACACCACAAGCCCACAGCCAACAACATACTAAATGGGGAAAAACTGAAAATATTACCACTAAAATTAGGAAGAAGACAAGGTTATCCACTCTCTCCATTAGTACTTGAAGACTTAGCTAGAGAAATAGACAACTGATGAAGACAAAGGCAATAAGTAATTAGAAAGGAAGAAGTCAAAAGAATCAATATTTATAGAATAAGGAAGTCTATACATAGAAGGCCCTAAAGATTCCATTGAAGAATGGAATTCTCCTAGAGCTGATAAATACATTGAGTACAGTATCAGGATATAAGATCAACACCTCTAAATCAGTAGCCTTCCTACATACTAACAGTAACCATACTGAGAAAGAAATAAAAGAAATTTGAGAAATGATCCCATTCATGATTACCCTTAAATCCACAAATCAAGAAATATATGTCTAGGTAAGGTTTATCTGAGAACAATTGGTCTTTGCCAAAGATTTATCTACATGACACAGAGTAATTAAAAGTAATGGACTGATGGAACTAACCTTGGATGTTTAACAGAAATACTTTGAGGCCTTTACTAATTTGATCAAAGGGACATGAAGGAAAGTTTTTGCTCCTTGCCCTCCTAGATCGACTAGTTCCAGGGGACTATGAGCATCTCTCAAAATGTCCTGTAATTGTGGTGGGTCACCTGTCCTCTTGATCAAGGAGGCCAAGGAGACCCCATCAGATGAACTTCAACCAGTGTCCAGTCTACAAAGATGAGGGTCAACACAGAAGAATCATTTCCTCCATGCTTCCAAGCAAAGCCAACCATGGACAATCAGGACTTTTGACGTACCTTCGCATGGGCAGAACTGGTAAAAGAAAGGAGCCAGGGGCTACTCCCAAGCCTATGTGACCCCTGAGGAACATATCCTCAAACTACCTTAAAGAGTAAAAATAAATCGGTTTATCTGGGACAACTGTATGGCCTTAAACATCCAAAAGGAAAGTATAGCCAAAGATTAAAGGTAACAAGATAATTCCTTAGAGTCCATATGCATAGCTTAAGACTACATAACAAGCAAAAAAATGCCAGATAGGAGATACCTTCTTTTGAGCTGTTGGCCAGGGTAAACAAAGGGATTCCCAAATAGTAACCCAGCGTAGAACTGGGAAAATGAACAGCAGACTCCAATTTTATCTAAAGGAGTATTGACAACTGATTGCTGCTAGAAGAGGAACATCTGACCCTCTTAAAACAAAGGCCTCTAGATAGGCTGACTAGAGTCACCAGAAGGGCAAGTAGGGGGGAATGGCTGTGTATGCTGACAACACAGCAGACAGTAGCAGGGTTATCAGAGTATAAGGGCTCTAGTTGGGGGAGGGAGGCCATCTAGGAAGTGGGTTCATAGTTGAATAAGATGGTTTGGGAATACTAATGCATCTCTCAATTCTCATGAATGAAGCTTCCTCATGCAACAGAGGTTGATGAATACAAAAGGCCATAACTGGCCAAATGAGAGCCTGTAGAGTGGGGGTTACTACAATGAACTTTACTT
>NW_008352871.1:670746-671124 GCF_000622305.1 Nannospalax galili | reverse complement strand
TCATTCAACTGTGACTCTAAAAACTTGCACCCACTTGTGAAAGAGATGTACTGTTGCTCTGGAGTGTGTTACTCAATATGTTAAAGCTGTAGTGAAATGCTTCTTCTAATCATTTAGTTATTAAATTTTTTAAAAAAATTATTTAAAAAATGATAATTAGTAGATGTGAAAAACATTAACAATGAAATCTACCTGATGACTTTATATCCATGCTCAGATGCCAAGGAGCTCAGAAAGTAACCGACTGTAACTAGTAATAATCAGATATATAGAGATTAGAAACACATCTGCAAACATCTTAATGTCAATTGCATTAAAAATGAACTTTTATGTATGAAACTGTATTTTAATAATGAAATGGAGATCTTTTTTAAATTA
>NW_008352871.1:652949-670538 GCF_000622305.1 Nannospalax galili | reverse complement strand
AAATAAGCTGGAAAATAAATATCATGGAATAAATATAACAAAGGGAGTGAAAGACTAGTGCAATAAAAATTTTGAGACATGAATAAAGAAACTGAAGAAGCTATCGGAAGATTGAAAGACTGCCCAGGTTCATGGATTAATAAGATTAATAGTGTGAAAATGGCCACCCTACCAAAAGAAATCTTCAAATTCAAGGCAACACCCATTAAAATTCCAGTATAATTCTTCACAGAAATTGAAAAACTAATCTCAAATCTCATAGAAAACATACAGAAAATTTATAAAGGAGCCACAAATACACACTGAAGGAAAGACAGCATATTTGACAAATGGTCCTGGTCGAACTGGATAGTGGCCTGTAGAAGAATGAAACTAGATCCCTGTTTCTCACCTTGCACAAACATTAACTCCAAGTGGATCAAATGCCTCAACATAAGACCTAATATCCTGAATCAGACAGAGGAGAAACTGGGGAATACCTTGGAACTGTTAGGCACATGAAATGAAATTTTGAATAAGTCTCTTATAGGGCAAGCATTAAGTCCAGCAACTGACAAATGAGAGCACATGAAACTAAAACACTTTTGTTTATCAAAGGATACCATAATTTGAGTCTTGAAAAAGCAATCTTCAGAATGAGAATAAACGTCTACCAACTGTGCATCTGTCAGATGGTTTGTATCAGAATAGTCAAGGAAGTAAATAAACTAAACATAAACAACAACAACAAAATAAACAACCCAATTAAAACTGGGTCATTTAAGATGAAACACAAATGGCTAAGAAATATTTTGATAATTGTTAATCATTTTATTCATCGTGGAACTGGGAATTAAAACCACTTTGAAATGTCCTTGTACTCCACTAGGATGACTAAAATCCAGAAAGCAACAATGACAAATGCTGGTGACAATGCACAGAAAAGTCAAACTTATCCACTGCAGGCAGCAGTGCAAACTAGTGCAGTCACTAATAGTAATCAGTGTGGAGATTGCTCACAAAGCTCAAAGTTGATCTAGCACTCTTAGGCACATACTCATAGTTGGGTGGTACCTTCGAATCTGAGAAATGAATGTTTCAATTTGAAAATCCAGAGAAGTCAGGAAACACACATTCGCCAATGGGTGTTGACTTTCTGGGAAGGCTGGTACAATGAAGTGATATAAAGGGGAAAAGAGGAATAATAAAGTAAGAAAGGTAAAGTGCAATGGGGTATGGGAGGGCAGGGCAGAGGAGGGAGCATAGGGAGGGATAACCAACAACACTAAAGGTCTTTAGAAAATGTCATGTGGAACTCTAGGACTATAAAGCTTCCTAAAGTTACTCTTCTAGTTTGCTTCTCTATTGATGTGACAAAACACTCTGCCTAAAGCTAACTCATGGAAGGGAAAGAGTTTATTTTTATCTCATGTCTCACAGGTCACAATTCATCATGAAGGGAAGTCGCAGCAGAAGCTCAGAGTAGAAACCTGGAGGCAGGAGCTGAAGCACATACCATGGAGGAACATCGTTTATAGTCTTGCTCCTCTTGCTGGTGCTCAGCCTAATTTCTTATACAACACAGGACCATTTTCCCAGAGATGTGCCAACCACAGTGGGCTGGATGCTCCCATATCACTCAACAATCAAAAGAATGCCCCACAGATGTGTCCACAAGGCTTATCCAATAGAAGTAATGCCTCAGTTGAGGTTCCCTTTTCCAAGGTGTCAGTTGACAATTAAAGGTGTCCCATACAATGGGGTTAACACACAAATACATTTTAATTAAACCACATCCTTTCCATTTCTTATCCCCCAAGATCTCATGTTAATATTAATATTACAACATAAGACAGTACAACTTTTAAAGTCCTACAGTCCAGGGTGCCGGTGGGACAGGGGTATAAAGGTGGTTATGACTGTTTGAGATGTTCTCTGTGATATACACAAAAAATCAATAAAAACAAGTTAAAAAATCCAAACACCTTAAAAAAAATCTCTTAACTTTGGGCTCCTGTAAAATTCAAATTAAATTACATGCTGTCTTTTTCAAAAGGGAAGAACACTTTAGCAAAACGAAAATCCAGCAAAGTAACTGGAAATTTGGGGAGAAACCTATATATTATTATATTATATTCCACAGAAATTACAAAAATTCAATGGAAAACAAATAATAAAAAATTATTATGGTTATTATAGATAAAAAAGAAAGAATAGTATCTAAGTATAGATTATAAATCAATAAAAATAAATTAAATAAATATTTACTGCCTTAACTCAAATATTTTAACATAGACAGGTAAATAATGTCATGGAAAGAGGGAACAAAAAAATGTCCAAAGACAGTAGAAAGTCCTGTGAATATATGCCATATTATGACTCATAATAACGATCAATAGGGGTTAACTATAAACCTCATTTAAGAAGAGATATATAACTAGTAAATAGAATATTTAATCAGGAATACAAACATATTTACCTAATAGCATATAAGTTCAAAGATTATCAATTTGTAAAACTTGGAAATAATTGTATCTAAATCTGTCTAGTGAAAATTCATGGCAAATATTTTCAACATTTTGAAAGAATGGAAGTAACATAAATCTGTTCCATAGGAAAAATATCTTTATCTTTAAATCTAATATGTATTTAAAATCTTGAAATACTTGTTCCATGACTATGTATCAAAATTTAGGAGTCATGTGAGCTTCTACCAATGAAGAAATACTTCTGTATTTCAATTTACTATTTTCTTCAGTAAAATATTTGAAGCAAATAAAATATGGAATTCTGGATATTATCTGACATAAAGTTAAAATGAAAGTATTATATGCAGTCTGATTAGAGCTGCCATTATTAATATCAATGCAAAGGGAGATTATACATCAAAATTATAACACTCAGTATAATTCTCTAGTAAAATTGTATTCTTTCTTCCATATTTTTGCTTACTTATTCTTCCAGTATTATTGGTTAAAGGGAAATCACAAAAATATAGTTAAAATAGTTAAAAGTAGATTAATAGGAAATGCAGATGAATGTGAATTAAGCTATATCATTTAACAGAGTTATGCAAGATAGCTTCAGTTTTCAATTTCACACACCTGGGTAGAAGAAACCTCAGTTGAGGAACTTCTTCATTGGGTTGGCCTGTGGTCATGTCTGAGGGGCATTTTCTTGTTTTTTGAGTGATGAGAGAGGGCCCAGATCACTGTGGGTAGTGGCACCCCTGGGCAGGAGGCCCTGTATTATATAAGAAAGCAGGTGAGGACAGTAAGCAGAGCTCCTCCTTGGTCTTTGCCTCCAGTTTTTGCTTTAGCTCTTGCCTGGACTTTCCATTATGAGGGACCATACTTTAAGCTAAAATAAAAAGGAAAGTAGGACAGAACTTGGTGTACGAGGAGAGTTGAATTGTGCTGTAAAGAGCCTAATCATGTGGGTTTCTGGAGGCATATGTAAGACTTCATAACTTTAGACTAGAAAAGCAGTTTTGAATGTTCTAAGCAGAGCTTAACAGTCAATTTGAGTAGGAGCCTGGGGAAGAAAGTGGTGTAGAAAGTAAAGTAGTTCAAGGGGGAGTAAGGACTTAATCAGTAACTCAGATATTTTGGCAAAACATCTAGCTGTTGTCTTTGCATTGTAAAGTAATGGACTAATTTCTTTGACAGAAGAACTTCAGGACATTGTAACACTGAATTAGTGTTATGGCTATTAATGATAAATATTATGCAGATCTACAGTGAAAAGGAGAAAATGGAGCAGAATGGACTGCAAGTCATAGTTCGGACTGAAAAACAGCACTGGGAAGATTAATGTTGGAGCCAAAGCAAGTGCTGAAGGAGCACTGAGGCTTTCTTTGATAAGAAGATTAGAACCATTAAGGAGAGGCTTACAGAATTACAATTAAATGATCCAAAGAGTGCTTTCAGGACAAGAACACACCCAGCTAAGCCTCCAACTTATGAAAAGAAAAAGCCTAAGAAAATTCTTACTCCTAGAAAACTGCTGTGGACAAAAGCTGCTGGTTGTATGGATGAAGTAGGCAAGTGTCCATCTCTGGTGACTGAACTTGGAAGTGTGGTTCATGTGATGCCAGCTTTAGAGGCATGAAAGATGCAAGAGTAAAGGGGTCATTGTTTCTATTGATCCCAGCAGTGTACAGCAGGGGAATCAGTGCATAAGTAAGGATCTGACAGGCCATTGCATATAGCTGTAAAGAAAAACCTGGTTGGCAGTGGAGATCCCAAGATGGTGGGGATGCTAGAACCATGAGACATCTGCCAAGGAAAGCTGCATACAGGGAGTGGTACCAGCCCAAGAGAGAGATGTATATTGCACAATCAAAGATAGAGGGACTGAGCCATCTAAGCCTTTTCAAATTAAAGTACCAGAAGTAGAACATGGAGCACATGGATTTGATGTTTACCTTGCTGGTTTTTTGTCTTATTTTGGTCCAGTATTTCATCAATATGTCCCAATTTCTCACTTTTGGAATCGGAATATGTATTCAATTCCATTGTATGTTGGAAGTATGTAATTTGTCTTTTGATCTTACAAAGGCTTACAGTTAAGAGTTAATCTCAGAAGAAAATTTGGACCTTTGAATCATGTTGAAACTGGAAAAAACTATGAGGACAATGGAAGGTGGACTAAATCTTACATGGTCATGAGCTTATGGGGGCCTGGAGGTGGAAAGCATGGTTTAATAAGAATGTCTCCCATAGACTCCAAATATTTAGACATTTTGTCCCCCATTGGTAACATTGTTTGGGAAGTCTTAGGAGGTGCAGCCTTGCTGGACAAAGTGCATCACTGGGCATGAGCTTAGAGTTCTTCAGCCTGCTGGATTTCCCAATCCTCTCTGCTTCCTGTGCCTGCTTGAAGACGAGATCCTTCAGCTTTCTGCTCCAGCCACCTCTGCTGCCATGACTCCCCTGTGATTGAAGACTCTAATGCCTCTGAAATCATAAGACAAATAAACTCTTCCTTCTAGTTGTCTTGTCCACAGTGTTTTATTCTAGCAACAGAAAAGTAACTATTAAAAGAGCTTTCCTCCTTGTAGCACATAGAGACAAATAAAAATGATAGGACAGAGTTTGGTTAATTAAAAGTGATTTTACCATGATTTACACATGGTTTCATTTTCCCAAAACATGTCACTCTTGAGGATATTCTTGAGTCTAAGCTCACTTTGTACTTCATTCCTGAATTCTTCCCATTCAACTAACAAAGGCACAGAGTTGTAAATACACGAACTGCAAGAAGATACATAATTCAACTACAACTATCCCTAATAGTAGCAATAGAAAATCTGTCCAGAATGAGTATTTTCTTTTTCTTGAGATAAAGTCTCATTGTTGTGCATGATGGCTTGGACTAACTATGTTCTTCAGGCTATTGTCAAAATCTCAGTGATCCCTCTGTATCAGGGTCTGGATTATAGATGTGAGCCCACACACCAAGTTGATTATGACGATTTGGGGAAAACTGAATTATTTAGCCAGGCAATGAGAACACTAATAATTTATAAAGTAACACTATATAGCACACACGGATGAACTCTTGATCTCAGATGAAAACCAAGAAATCTGCTGAAGAGTAGATGGAAGCAATGCTAAGCTTCAAAATAATAGGTGTTAATTCGGTGTTGGTCTATAGACATCAAATTTGATCACAAATTGAAAATTTGAGAAGGGTCTTTTATTAAGAACCTATGTTCTTATTTATAATATCAATTTTGTATTATGCTCAAAGCTTCATCATAATTTTCAAGGAAATAATGCTATAGCGTATTTATTATTAATATTTCTATGTATGTATCTATATATGCACATATACATGGCATGTTATTGTCAATTGATAGGATATAAGATAAAATGATTTAAAATAAGCATATTTAATGCTATAAGTTCATGTAATGTTTTATGCTTAGGAAGGCCCATACGTATAGCATAGCGTGCATGCAGTGCAGATATATCAGATATTTGAAAAACAGATTTCTCTCACATTTTAGAATCATGGAGATATCAGTACAGAAACACCCAAATTGAAGCTTTTATCCCTATATAATATGATTTTTTTCTTAATAAGTACTACATTAGTTTAAGAATATTTTGGCCTTTCCTATTCATAATCATCTTCCATTGATAGAAAATTTTAATTAGCTCTAATCCATGGGGGAGGTGTCATACAAAATCTAAAATTAGATCAACTTATTCAAATATAGTCCCTTTTCATATAATACTCACTGTCTTTAGCTGGCCAATGATTTGACAATAATAACAATAATTAATGATTATATATATTAAAACCAACCCTTGTTACAGAGAGATAAGTGGAATTGGGATGCAGAAACTTCTGTGAGCATTCCTTGGAAGACAGATACTACTCAACTTCGACTCATTTTATTCTTTTCCCTTTTCCTTTTTAACTATCTGGAACACAGTTCACTGTGGTATGAAGGTGTCTCTCTGAAGTTCATATATGGAAATACAATACCTGATGCAATACAATTGACAGATAGGGTTTAGTAGAAGATGAAGGTTAGCATAGGGGTCCTCATGAACAGATGAGTATGTTTATTATGGAGAGATTAATTATCTTATGAATGGATTTGGTGGTTATAAAAATGAGTACTGACCTGAAAATGTGGTTCAGCAGTGGGGTATACACTTAGTAGACACAAATCCTTACATCAAATTCTCACTACAACAAATAAATAAATAAATAAATAATAAATCATTTATGAAGCTCATTATTTTATAACACTCACCCGTATGATTCACTCACCCTTTTTACACAGGATGGTGCATCACAAAATCTTCACCAAACTCCTGTACTTCCTTCCTAGCTTCTAGAACTCAGTCAATTGGTATTATAACCCCCTAACACTCCATGATTTTTCTTTCCTTTTCAGTAATTGTATTGACTTAGAAAATTCTTCATTCTGGTAATTACTACTAGCCAATAAAATGAGTGAGTGTGTGTGTGTGTGTGTGTGTGTATACCCTTATTCATCATTAGCTCTATTTCTTCACAAATGTCTTTTCTCAGTATAGAGATGGCAAAAATGTTGACTTGTATTTTAGTAGATTTTTTAGTTATGCCTCCTAGTTAACTCACTATAGGCATGAATATCAGAAAAGCACATCCATTTGTTTAATACATTTCTTTATAAGGAAGCAAATTCAAGGATGAGTAAAATAATAATTCATTGAGTGGGATAAAGAACACTGATCTGTCCAAAATTCAGGGAGGATAAAGAAGAAAGCATTTCTTTTTCTAGGGTCAGGACACAATTCCCAGTATTAACTTCCCATTAGAATAATTCCCTACTGGTACAGGGATAGAATTTTTCATATGGAATATTCCTCTCCTCCTTTTAAGATGTACACTAATAATAACTAAAGAAGAGGTCATGAATTTGATGGGGGGCATGACAGGAGTGAGAGGGGGAGAGAAGGATAGAAATGATACAAATGCAATACTCATGAAATTCTCAAAAAATAAAAGATTTAAAACATCACAAATAAAATAAATTTTAAAATATTAAAAACTAAAAAGTAAAATAAAACTTTGAGAGATATTGTACTTGTTGTTTTCAAATACCTTTATCAGAACATAGTCAACAGTCCAGAACAGCATATTTTAGATATCTTAAGTCCATCACTGGACTTTTTAAAGGAAAGACCTACCTCATCTATTCTTGATATACAATGTCTTAAATCATAAATTGTCCATTTAGTGATATTCAGAGCTTACTTAAATTACATAAACTTCTGGTAAGTTCTTTAATTTAAAGATCAGTACTATATAAATTTCCTCAAAAAGCTTTGGATTATTAGTGTAAATTTAATAATCCCATTAGGATTTCAGCTTTCAAAGATTGTAATGTGATTTCATAAAGTGAGATAGGCAGGAACTAGGAGAAATCCATGAACCCAAATGTTATTTCATTGAAAGGTGAGTGAAACTGATAGTCTCTTAAGTAAGAGAAAAGGACCAACACAAGTTTGCAACATCAGAGAGTGAAAAGGATGTGATTACAGACCTTGTGGATATTGTGGCCTATCCTCATGGTCTTAGTGATAGTTTTGTAAGTAAGTTATATTTTCTATTTGTATATTGTATAATGAAGTGTCATGAGAAATTGTTCAAATATTCTCACCATATCTGAGGCCATTTTGGGAGCAATGTTACAATTGTGACATAAAGAAACAAATTCAGTCTATCAATGAAAAATATGAAGATGTACTAAATATGATATCCCCAGACCTGATATCAACTAAACTAGTACTCTACCAACAATATCAGCAGAATTAATATGAAAGATCAATGCCATATAGAAGTATTCATGCCTAAAAGCACTGGTGTTGGGATGGGGTAACGAATGGCTCAATGAATGATTTCTATTTAAGCATGAGGGACTGGAGTCCAGATGCCCAGAACCTATGTAAATGCTAGATGGGCTTGGCAGCTGGCCTGCAATTCTAGTAATAGCTCTGAAGGAAGAGATTGGGTACCTGGTGCACACTGTATAGTTAGGCTAACTGTATCAGGAAGCTTTGAGTTCAATTTAGAGACCCCTCTTCAAGGAGAGAAGTGGGAATAAATAATTAAAAGCAGAAACTACCTCAAGATTTCTATAAATGTACTTATACCTCTACATAAAAATGGTTCAGCAAGAATCCCAACATCAACCACAGGTCTCCATGTGCCACCTTTTAATAATGCAGGCTTACCCCCGCCCCCCCCCCTCCAGGTGTGTCCACACAGTTTAAAACACTATGGTGATCAATCTTGCCTGCCAAGAAGGAATTTCAACTGAGGAATTTCTTTCATTACACTGACCAGTAGGTATACCTGTGGGGCATTTTCCTGATTGCTTCTTGATGTTGGAGGACCTAGCCCAGTACGTAGCCATACCCCTGGACAACTGGTGCTGGGTTGTATAAGAAATGTAGCAGAACAGAAGCTCAAAGGAAGCCAATAAGCAGTGTTCCTCCATGGTCTCTGCTTCAGTTTCTGCCTCTAGTTTCCTGCCTTGATTTCCTGCTGTGGCTTCATTGGATTATGTACTCTAAGCTAAATATAAATCCTTTCTTTCTTAAGTTGTTTTTAGCCAGTGTTTATTTACAACAACAGAAAAGAAGCTGGAATAAGGACCAGTTATAGAAATCTTCAGATTTTTCTTTTAATTAATTCATCATATAAGCATTTAATAAATAAGTGCTACTAACATCAAACAAAAGGATGAAGAAAATAATAGTGATAGACTTTTATTCTTTCATATGTCCAAAGAAAACTTCTGTTTCCTTGTTTGTTTGCTTGTTTGCAGTGGATACCTATTTTCTTTTATCTTAAATATTAACTACTTCATCAGAATATGACTGACTAAAGTCTTTATTTTCAGCCTTTGACATCAACATTTTTGTCTTTTATTATTATTCTCACAAGAGGGCTCAATATTATAGATAGCATATATCAATTTACTTAAATGAGTAATCTGAGTCTTTTGAAAGATACTAAAGAAAATGCACACAATTCTCTGTGTATTAGCTACTTTCTCACAGCTGTGAACAAATATCAGACAAGAGGCAACTTTAGAAAAGATGAGTATTATTTTAGGTTATAATTTGAGCATATATAGCCCACCATGGCCAGGTAGGCATGGCAATAGAAGGGTAAGGCAGGTGCTCAAATTGAATTCATAATCAGGAAGCAGAAGCCTGAAGTGGGCTCTTGCTAAGAAACCTCTATGCCCACCCCCAGCGACTACTTCCTCCAACTAGGCCTCACCTCAAAATCTTCCAGCTGCAGATGAGATAAGATGTTAAATGACAAGATCATATGGGGGACAGTTCACATTTCACATTCAAATCACTATATTCTCAAAAGATCACATGATAAACAACTGCACTTAAGGTGGCTATCTTTAAGTGTTTTTAGGTCTTGAACTCTATTTTTATAGGTTTAACTCACTGTATTAAGTACATAATGTCTACATAAGTTTGACTGAAGAAACTAATTTGTCCTTTTTATGTAAGCATTTTTATTCATTCTTTGAGATTTCATACAATGTATTTTTATCATATTCGGACTCTTTCCAATAGCTCCACCTCACCTTTTTATCATCCACTTGAATTCACATCCTCTATTATTATTTTGTTTAAGGACTATCAAGTCCAACTTGTGTGCCAAATGATCTTGAGTATGATTGCATCCCCTGGAGCCTGGTCAACTTACACAGCATCGCACCCTTAAATAAAACTGACTCTCCCTCACTCAACAGCTATCTACCAGTCACCAATAATTCCTCAGCTAGGGTTGGGGCTTCTTTACTACCTCCAACCTCTCTTCATGCTAGGATTTTGTTTGGCGTGAGCTTGCATTGGTCTTGTGCATACTGTCACAATTGCTGTGAGTTCACATATGTAACTACTTGCTCTCTGGAAAATACTGTTTTCTAAGAGTCATCCACCACCTCTGGCTTTTTTCAATCATTTCTTTCCTTCCATTCTGCAGTGATTTCTGAACTTTAGGAGGAGAAGGTGTCATATAGTTGTCCCATTTAGGTCTAAACACTTCTCAGTGTCTAATTCTCTACACATGGATCACTTGTGCTAACTGCTATCTGCTGCAAGAAGAACCTTCTCCAGTGACAATTAAAAGTTCCATTAATCTATGTGTATAAAAATAAGTCATTAGAACTTATTTTAATACTATGTCAATTTCACAGAATAATAGTAGTATATTCTCCCTTATGGCCTGTAACATGTGTAGCTCAATAACAGTGCCAGGTATGGGTTCCATCTTATGAAGCAGGCCTTAAATCCAATGTGATATTTCTTGGTTACTCCCATAGTAGTTGTGCCACTATTGCACCAGTAGGCCTATCTTATCAGGCCATTTGTTATTGTAACTAATAGGGTAAAGGATATGATAAAGATGAAGAAGAAGAATACTTTTCTCTTCTGGTAACATGCATACTAACTTCCAGTACTGTGAAAGCTATCCAGTAGAGATGAGGCTTTGGGATTAGTGCAAGCTTGATTTCTCCTTGTTTGTTCTATGACTCTTATGTAGTGTCTTCATCAATAAAGTCTTACCATCAAGTTCTTATTGGTAGAAAAGAGCATTGGCAATAACCACTGGTTTTTGAGGTTCTATGGGACCCTCACCCCTGGTCAACAGCTTCAATAAAGGGAGTCTATTACTGACATTGGGCTTCTATTTACCTAGGGTATGGTGTGTGATGGACATTGTCCCTTCCTTATAGTGTAACTCCATTTAAAATCTTTTTATGTTTTATATGTATGTGTTTTGAAAAGCTTCTGTGCAAGCTTTAGTGTTAGCTATCCATCCCCACACTCCTTCCTCTCTCTTATCCTTTGATTCCTCACCAAATTTAAATCTTTTTATTCTATTATTTACCTTTCTCCATTTATATCACTGCATTCTATCTCCACTCCCATGAAACACTCTCCCTTGGCCCATTGCCAGTATTTTGACCTCTATGGACTTTCCAGTTGAAATTCACATATATAAAAATTCAAAGAGCTAAGGACAGCTCTTTGGAGAAAATAAGCATTAATTGGCATGTATAATCCCCAGTTTTACTTCAAAATCACGTTGTTTGAAATGAAAATGTGCACATAAAAAATGAAATCTCAGCTGGGTGTGGGACCTTTAGTCCCAGCACTAGGGAGAGGCAGAGGCAGGATGATCTCTATGAGTTCAAGGCCAGGCTGTTCTACATAGCAAGTTCCAGGTCAGCTGGGGCTACAGGGAGGCCCTGTCTCAAAAAGACCAAAAAATAAAAATAATAAAATAAAATAATGCAATCTCTTCATAAATACTTCATAGCTTCCAATACTGAAATTAGTGGTCATATGAACTGCAGTGTCATCTCCCATATTGCAAAATATTCTTTCAGCTCTTCAAGGCTTATATTTCATGAATCATTATATTTCACATATAGGAATATGTGCTTGAATGCTTTTAAACTCATGGTGGTATTATTGCACATGAAAATGAAAATGATGATAAGAAATCATCACTAATTAAACTACATTGTGTATGAGTACTCTTGTTCCTTCTCTGGGTATGTGTGTCTTTGAAACTGTCTCAATTATTAAGTGGGAAAGAAAGGGAAGAAAAGCATAATGAGGTTGTTTCAAAGTCCTTTTGTTTAGGAGCACTCCACCAATTTGTAAGTGAGTAAGATCTTTGAAAGGACAAAGTATAAAATGAAAAAGAAACAGATAGGCAAAAGAAACAAAGTAGGCATCAAAATTGGGCAGTACACCCAAAGTGGGAGATAAGCAGAGAGAAGACAGGTGGAGTGTACTTAAGCCATGTAAAAATGTCTGCTAAGATATTAGTAGTGCCAATGTATTGACAAAAAGAATTTCTGTAGCTAACAAAGTCAACTTTATCTTAAATTCATTGATTCTATATGATATAATTATTAAGAAGAGGTGTGTTCCAAATTTATAGCAACAATGAAACAGTTTACATATGGATAAAGAATATGTTCCAACATCGTGTGCATCGGAAATATATCCTGCTTATGGCATTTTAAACTGTATGAGTAAGTGAATCATCATATAAAACACAGATATTTTTCTTTCTTTCTAAAGCCTGTGATAACATAAATATTCCAACAGAAAGTTTTCATAGACAGGTGAAAATAATTGTTTCCTACATTTATCTTTGAAGTCAGAAGAGCTAAATTGTACCAGAGGATAAAATAACCATAAGCTATCTGCAGAGAATGATTTCTAACAAGACACAGTAGGATGTGTGTATCTATTCTTTGATTTTTTTCTCCATTAATTATGCTTTTGTAGTGTTATAATAATCTACTGGTGATAGTGTGAAACCATAGTACAATTATTTATCTGCTCCACACTGTGTCTAGAGAAATAAATAAAAATTAAGTTGGACATTCTAATGATGATGAATAGTCTTCTGCAATTGAAATGCAGTAGGCACTGAAATAAAATGTTTCTAATTTGTTGTAAGATAGTTAAACGGAAATTTAAGGACATTTTCATTAAATGATACAAGGGGCAAGACAGACTTTCTCTTGAATAAATAATAGTGTTGTATTTTGGGAAAGGTGATAATGAAATTTTATGTTTATATATAAAATTCTAAGACACTGTTAATAATTCCACAAAGTTAATTACAACCCAAAAGATTCTGTAAGCTAGATATCCATTAATTTTATTATTGGTCACTTGTTGAACTAAAATAAATGAGAAAACAGAAGGTGTCCATGAGAAAAGAAGTATCAATAGTTACTGCATCAAGCATAAACAAGACTATCTTGCTGAGTGTGTATAGAAAAAATTATGGCTTAACTTATACATAATGGCCCATCCTAAGTGATCTTGCATAAGAAAATTAAAAACAGATGATTTGTGTGATTCTATAAGAATATAAGCAACACTTAAAGTTGTTCTGAAATGAATAGAGTGATGAGGAAATAGAAATAGAAAAATTATTATTTTGCCTAACAAAAATATCTTAGTATGCAAAGTTATGTCCGTCAATGTGCAATCAATGTAAAATCAATTTGTGCTCAAGTTGATGGAATTACTATTCTCAATGAAAGTTGTTTTGAATAAACATAGAAAATGCCCTACTGATAAACTAAAAATAATGAGTAATTGAATAAGATAAGTGAACAAGATTTTTCCCAATTATATACTCATCCAATAAATATGATGACAATAGACAAAATTTTAAATTCAGAATTTATGGGTCAATGGCTACAGCGTTACACTTATACAATAGCAATCAATGTTGTACCACAGAGTGATTATAGTTAAAAATATTGTAATAAGGCCAGGTGTGGTGGCACATGCCTTTAGTCCCAATTCTCAGGAGGCAGAGGCTGACAGATCTCTGTGAGACTGAGGTCAGACTGGTCTGTATAGTGAGTTCGAAATCAACTGGGGTTACAGGGTGCCCTGTCTCAGCCCACCCCAAAAGTTTATTAAATATTTAAAATTAGCTAGAAGAGAGGATTTGATAGTTTCATCACAAAGAAATTACAAATGAATAAGGTGACAGATATGCCAAACATCATTTTGATTATTGTACAATGAATACTCATGGGTACCTGCAGGCACATGATATACATACACACTCAGGAACACACATGCACATACAAATAAAATAATAATAAATATGTTCTTTAAAATAAGTACTCAATAAATTTGTATTAAATAAGATATATTATCGTGATTCATCAAAAGATGTGAAATACAACTTGTGGTTTTTTAACGTCATCTATAAAAACTTCAACATTTTGCAATTACACCATATTTCTGTTAAACTAGGGCCTTAATTTAAGAAAGACACTCTACATTTTGTTTGCCATTGAACAAAGACCAGAGTTCTTCTGGGCCATAATGAGCACACCTGCAATCCCTGCACTCCAGAGACCAAGCAAAGGAGAGACTGAATTTGAGCTCATTCTGGCTTATTATATAGTACGTATATAGTATGACTCTCCCCGACCTCCTTCCCCAGAAAAACAAATGAGAAGCCATTTTCTGAATAAAGTCTTCATATGTCAAATGCTAAAAATATTTCAAAATAAATTATTTCTCAATATACAGTTTTAAAATAGTTCATAAAGCTGTTACTGTAATATTATATTCAATAGATGTCTTTTAAATATGGCTTTAAATCAGTCATGTTCCCCTGCATTTATAGCCCTTTATAGACTCCTCTTATGATGTATCTGGTACAAAGAAATAATAAACCTAGGTCACAAGAATCTTTGCAAAATCTGCCCTAGCTCATACACCATGAGACATTTAGGAATAGCTTTTTCAGGAACTCAGACAACACACACACACACAAAAAAAAGGTGTCCATGAGTAAGTGCTCTATTCTTCATCACCTGCTGAGCTTCCCACATAATGTATCAACTATCACTCATGTCACTAATTAATGCTTCATATAACTGGCCCTAGCTAATACTTGACTGGAACTTCAAAAGAGTTCTCCAAACTCCTCAGCTAAGACTAGTGAGACTATGGGACTGTCAGAGAAGAGCATTGTTTTGAACTACATAGTGGTTGTTAGTTGTTATGCTTTGAATGTGAAGGGCCCCCACAGAGGTTTGTTTGAACATTTCATCTCTCACTGGTAGTGTTGTTTTGGGAAGTTGTATAACCTTCTGGACAGACACCATAGCTGGAAGACTTCCAGGGCCAGTGTGGTTGGAGATTAAGATTTCTAGGCTTGCTGGCTTGAACTCTCTCTGCTTCCTGGTCTAGGAAAATATGAGGAAACAATACCATAAACTCCAACTGCCCCAGACCAAGCTGCTCTTAGAAGCCATGCCTTCTTCATAAACTGAATTCCTATAAATCATGAGTCAAAATAAATATTGTCTCATTTACATTGCTTCTGTCAGGCATTTGATCAAAGCAAAGACAAAATAAATTCAACTGTCTGTTAACTATAAGTGGAGCAAAGTGTTTTTCTATCAGAGCATGAAATATCAAGATTATACTGCATAGTAATTTGAGTGATTTCAAATTAATGATGAGAATAAATTATGTTGAAGATGTCTGGTTCAAACTGTAGTACTATTTGAATATATTTATAATTTTCATTGATATTAAGGTCCATAGATGCTACCATATGATTGTATGATTTATTGCTCACATACATAATTAAATAACTATTAAATTTATTTATAACAGTGATAATAATGATGCTCTTTGGTTTTCCTTATCTAGTTTTATTGCAGGCTCCTGAATTCCACACAGCTGTTGTGAATGTCAAGTTGATAACCCTCTTCTGTGTGATGCCATGATTATGCAGAGGCTTTTTCTCCTTTCTTACATAAACATTTCTTATTAAATACATGAATAATTAAAATAGGACATTTGAACATACTTAGAAGAAAACTATGAAAGTATTCTTTATGATACCAAAAATCAAAAAAATTATAACATGCTAACAGTTTCTTATGATGCTTTTTCTTTTAAAAGCTCATAAATATTTAATCAAGTTTGGGAAATGTATTTTATTTAGAAATAAGAGATTAATCTCGAAATCTAAGGTGACATATTATTGTCATCAAACTTAGAAACAAACCCCATCATACTTAACATACCTGCTCTTACCCTTTTCTTTTAATATTTTTTATTTTAATTTTATTTATGAGTGTATTGCCTGCATGTATGTAAGTGCACCTATGTCATGCAATGCTTGGGGAGGTCAGAAGAGGGCATCCAATCCCCTGGAACTGGAGTTAAAGACAGTTGTGAACCTAACATGGGTGCTGGGACTTGAACTGGGTCCTCTGCAAGAGAAGCAGAGCTTTTACCTACTGACTCATATCTATTGATAAGTGTCCCCTAAGATATCACATTCTTCTGCATTTTTATCTTATTTTCATTTTTTACCTTTTTCCCTAATAATTCATAAACTGGATGACAAGAAGAGTTTAATTGTAATTAAACTTGGAACTCTATGCAAAGGATTTAGAAGTTAGAGCAGATTGCTAGGACAAAACAGTAAGGTGAACCACCAATAATATTCAGGGTTACTAGAAGAGTTAGGGATAGAACATTCAAAAAATGGTAATTGCTAAAAATTATGAAAATGAAGCCCTCCCCAATTTCATTATTATTAAGCTTATTACACAGTAAAAGAAATAATGCATAAACATACAAGAAGTCAGTAAAAACATTGTGATATTTATTTTCTCATGAGGTCTGCCCTACTTGGCTTTTTATTGCTGTGATAAAACACTCTCTTCAGGGCTGGAGCGATGGCTCAGCAGTTAAAAGCACTGGCTGCTCTTGCAGAGGACCCAAGTTTGATTCCCAGCACCCACATGGTGGTTTAACAACCACCCATAAATCCAGTTCAAGAGGATCCAATGCCCTCTTCTGACCTCTGTGGGCATTGTATTCATGAGTTCAAGGTTAGCCTGGTCTACATAGTGAGTTTCAGGCCAAGCTGGGGTACAGGGAGACCCTGTTTCAAAAAGACGAAAATAAAATAAAATAAAATAAAATAAAAATAAAATATTTAAAAAAAAAATACTACTCTCACCATAACAATTTGTCCAGGAAAGAGTTTATTTGATTTACATGTCCAGATCACAGTCCATCTTTGAGGGAAATCATGGTCGAAACAGGCAGTGCAGAAACCTGGAGACAGGAACTGAAGCACAGACCATAGAG
Source organism: Nannospalax galili (assembly GCF_000622305.1). Classification (NCBI taxonomy): domain Eukaryota; kingdom Metazoa; phylum Chordata; class Mammalia; order Rodentia; family Spalacidae; genus Nannospalax; species Nannospalax galili. Next base: position 653,334 of record NW_008352871.1, on the reverse strand, counting down.
GAATGCTGCCTGCTGGCTTTCTCCTGTGGCCTGTGCTCATCCTGCTTTCTTACATAACCTAGTACCACCTGCCCAGGTCTGTCACTGCCCACAGCGGCCTCCCACATCAGTCAATAATCGGGATCATGCCTCACAGACATAGACACAGGCCAATACAATAAAGGAAATTCCCTAGTTGTGATTCCCTCTAGCCAGGTGTGTCAAGAGGACAATGGAAGCCAAACATGAAAAGTCCACAGGCATCAAAGAAAAAAATACTGAATATTCCTAGACCTCTTTCCACAGAAGTTTATCCCAATTGCATAATCTTTTCAGAAGAGATTATTTGTCAACTCCAGGTTAAATCACTATGCCAGAAAGATAGTGCTTTATTATTGGTTAGTAG
>NW_008352871.1:646925-652859 GCF_000622305.1 Nannospalax galili | reverse complement strand
GTGTGTGAAGCGGTCAAAATTATGACAACCTTGAATAATAAATTTATAGTGCTGAAAATTAAAACTATAAAAATGTTTTTAAAGAGAAAATATTTTGCAAACATATGAAGACACAGCCAAAGTTCAGTTATTGAAGCCATAACTATGACCTTATCTTTAATCCATTTTCTAGAAATCAAATTTTAAAAAGAATTCAGTTCATCCTTTCCTATCTTCTCTTAATTTCCAATTTTTGAACTGTCAGTAAGTATTCTATTTCCATCTCGCTATAATACAGGATGAAATCAATGATCCATGTATATGAAACGAAATTCACCAAAATCATTTCCACAGTGATTTCTTCATGAAGTCCACAGTCAATAATGAAAACAATGAGATTCAGTTGCCAACTGTTGCTTCTCCCTAACATTGCCCCATCTTTGGGAAGCTGGCCGTTCAAATTTATGCTCACCAACTTCAGAGAAATTGCCTTTGAACATGTATTTTTTGCTTGGTCAGAGTTAATCTCTCATAATTTTCAGAAATATTATCAACATATTTCATCTAAAATAATTTTGGCCTTGCTTGACTTTGTTTCTTCTGTAGGATTGCTTCTCTTCACCCACCACTTTATCTTCATTCCACTGATTTTTCATAGCAGTGCTTCAAAAGCTCATGCAGATTTTTCACTACCTGAGAAATGATATCTAGATGTGTATAACAATGTCCAGCTAGCTCAAGGATCTGGATTACCATCCTTCCACACAATGAGGTCATTCATGGCCAGAGCCAGGAGAACAGGTACCTGCAGCCATATTTACTGCCATAACAAGTCATGCTCATGATATTGCATGTGATGTGCAGTTAGTATATAGCTTGATGGTAGTGATATGTTGTTCAGTCTATTTAATATAAAATATTTAATACTATACTGAGTAAAATATAATTAGTATTGTAATTTTTCTACTTATAAGAAAGCCTGTTATGGCTAGACCACCGTCCATACTTTACTCCTGACAATGTCAGGTGTACAGGGATTAAACAGATGGAATATGTTGTAGGGTTGACCTTCTTTATAACCTGAAGGCATGCTTCTTTCCCTTGAGATCAAAGGTGGGCTTGTTTTCCATGCTAACTCATTGTGCTGAGGCACAGTCTACAACCCCGTGACATTTCTGCTGAGTTATGAGATCCTTTCCAAAGGTATGTTGATGTTCTCTTGAGACTACCCTTTAATCAGATTTATTTTACTAGAAAAATATCTCTAAAAATAAAATAAAATCACTATTTTACAGTTTATTGGAGGATAGATTATACTTTTAATAATATTTCAAAAGTCTTTTAGAACAACGTATAAGTGAATGCAATTAATTTCCCCCTAAAATAATTATTTTCTATTTAAAAGATTTGAAAGCATAGTTCATGTCATTTAACCTTGTACAGATTTCACATTGCATTAATAAATTAATCATGCTGGGATTCATTATTAGGAATACCTTGATATTCCAATGTTAGTGTTCAAGTCAATGGTGTATCAAAGTCATAAAAATAAAATCATCACATTTTAATCATAGACTATGAAGAAAAATTATTCTCAGTAAATAAGACTTGTTTAATAAGATTTATTTTCAGTGACAAATGGTATTCAGTCTTTAATTTTATAAAGCATATGCAGTTACAAATTAAATCATTCTATAAAAATTATAACTCAGATGACTACAAAACTGAAAAGCAGAAGTAAATCACTGAACTCTCTTATAAGAGATTAATTCATGTTTTACAAGGTCTCTTTTATAATAACTGTATAATTTTAATGAATCACACTATTAAAATAATGGATCTAAGTTTAAAATATAATTGTTCATGTTTAAAACTGATTCTTATATCATTTTTCATGAAATTTAAAAATATTAATTCTGCTGCATATATGTATATGTGTGTGTATGTGTTTGGGTGCAACCAGTGGAATTTGGAGGAGTCAGTTCTTGCCTTCTACCATGTGGCTCCCAGGGGTTGAGTTGGGGTTATCAGTTTTGCAGCAAGGGCCTTGATTCCTGATACATCTTACCAGCCTTCTCCCATTATTTTCTTAGCATGCCACTAACATATGATACTTCCTATGGATTAACAACAGACTTCCATGCTTGTTATAGTAATATTTTAATTTTTTTCCTTTATTTCACCTCCTTGACTTTACATAAAGCAATAGACATTCAAAGTATTAATTTTTTTCTTGAAAGATATTAATTTATAGCGTCATTGAACCAACTCCTAGGAAATCAGGGTAGGTCAAATGAATTATATCAAAGATACATTTACTAAGTCATTCATAAACTCGTATCTATTTCTCCCTACAGCATGAAGCATCTAATAAACCCACGAAGATTTGCACCTCCTAGCATTCAGTTTTATTTAGTCCCTATTCTTCAGTAACTTTTTTATTCTCATTGCAAATCTATTTATTTTTAATTGACTTTTTGCAAATTTTGTACAATGTATTTTATATACCTTCCTCCACCTGTACCTCTCTACTAACCCCCACCCAATTTCATGTACTCTACTATATATAGAGTATATAGTAGATTGGGACTACTGAGACATCCAGCCTCGTGGACTGAGTATTCTCAGCTTCTCCAGTGTGGTGCAATTAATTCTACTGGTTCTGTTTCTTTAGAGAACCCTAATACTCTCCCAGTAGCCATTGTTTGCCAATAGTTTCCCAGGTAGGATTACGGTTTCTTATCCAAAATCCTTCCTCTGAGCTTACGAAGGATTTGTGCATGTTGTCACTCTTGCTGTGCATTTTTATGAATAACTGATCAGTATCTGGATAACTCTATTTCCTTGTGGTCATCCATTACCTCTGGTTCTTAAATACTTTCTGCCCCCTCTTCATCAATAATTACTGAACTGTGGGAGGCAGAAGTTTGAGACAGGTGTCCTATTTGGGAATTATACACTCTGCAGCCTCTTATTCTCTCCACATTGGCCTATTGTAGGTCTCTGTGTTAATCATCATCTTCTGTACAGGAAAATTCTCTGGTGAGAGATGAGAGATGCACTATGGGTATAACAGTAATTCATTAGGAGTCAATTTAATATTGTATTTATTTAATAGAATAAAGTATTAGGCTCTTCCCTATGGCCTGTGAGCTGTCTAACCGCAGGTTTCTAGGTATGATATCGATGTCAGGTATGGACTCCTATAGAACAATCAAAGAGAAATCAACCTGGTACTGACGTCAGAGCTTCATCGCTACCAGCTAGCTTTCATAGTCCTAGAAGGTGCTACACATGCTTATAGAGAAAAATAATCATCAATCTTACTCAGCTGTGAATCCCATGAGCTACAACAATTGGTCTTGTAAAATATTCCAACTGGTGCAATAGAGGCATGAATATTATGGGAACAACCATCCAAAGTAAACTTTCTTACAATCAATTGAAAATGGCAGAGATGAGAAGATGACATGTGTACAGCTAGTCCCCACACATTATAAAAGAATGGGTTCCTGTCTTACTAGCATATTTTCATTACTGTCTTTGTGCTAGATAGCCTTAGTTGTCAACTTCACGTACTTGTGTAGAGGGAATCTCAATTGAGGCATTGTCTCCATTGGATTAACCCTGTGGCTATGTTTATGGGTCATTTTGATTGTTGAGTGATGTGGAAGGGCCTATCCCACTGTGAGTAATGCCAACCCTGGACAAGTTGCCTGTGTTGTATAAGAAAGCAGGCTGAACACAGGCTAGAGGAGCAAGCCAGTAAGTAGTGTTGTTTCATGGCCTTTGCTCCAGGTTTCTGCGTTGTGTTCCTTCTCAGTGATGAAGTGTGACCTGGGAGATGAAAGATAAAATAAACCCTTTCCTCCCCAAGTTGGCATGGTTAGTGTTCTTATCACAGCAATAGAAAGTAAATAAGAAAATTTTCTTGGCTTGTTTGTGGGTTGAGACATGGCCAAGTCAGAGAGGTTGTGGCAAGAAACATTAGACCTCTGCAGAAGCAGAAACCGACCCTCTCAATCTAATAGTTTTCTTAGAGATTAAGATTTCAGATGAGAACCAGTCTATAGCAGAAACCTTGATTTCAGCTTCATGAGAAACTGAGAAATAGATACTCATCTGAGCAAGGACTAAGTTCTTAGTACAAAAGGAATGCGATAAATAAATGTATTTTCGGCCACTAGACTTTGGGATATAGGTTGAGCATCACTTATTTGAAATCAGAAGTGTTTCAGATTTTGTATATATCTTTTGAGAACTGTTAGGGATGGGATCCAAGTCTAAATATGAAATCCATTTATGTTCCATATGTATCTTATATTCTGAAAGTAATTTTATTAGTATTTTTTTTTTTTTTTTTGGTCTTTGTGAGACAGGGTCTCCCTGTAGCCCCAGCTGTCCTGGAACTCACTATGTAGACCAGCCTGGCCTTGAAATCACTGAGCTCTGCCTGCCTCTGCCTCCCAAGTGCTGGGATTAAAGGTGTGTGCCACCACGCATGACAAAATTTTATGATATGGAAAATTTCACTTGTAATATCATGACTCTAACAAAGTTTTGGATTTTTCAGAATTTCAGGGTTTGTACTTAGGGAATGGAATGCTCCATGTGAAATTTTCTATATCACATATGTGCATCTTTATACTACAGTTACCTCAGAAATTCCTGACACCTTTCAAAATCTTTAGCATCGGTATAGACACACACTCAAGTGGTAGAGTCCTGTCAATATTCACCCTCGCTCTTCTTCTTTGCTCATTCACAATAATTTCAATTTGGTTTTAGCTACTGTTAACCCCAAACTCTAAGCAGTATTACTGTGTTTCTGAATATCCTAGCATCAAAACCTTTTTAGCTCAAAACAATTATTGCCCATTGCTTTTCTGAATGAAAAGGCATTGACGTAGATCCCAAAGAACACAGACTGTAAGTCTTCTGTAGAACGTATAGAGCTCCCTAACTAGTGCAAAGAGTACATAGGAAGAAAGCCTTCTTTTATATTTGCACATGATGCAGCCACTGTCTAGCCATGAAGAAAGCTAATGTCATTTATTTATTATTTATTAATTTATTATTTTTATTTTATATGAAGGAGTTTTTACCTGCATGTATGTAAGTAAACCTCTGCTGAACAGTGGCTGCGGAGACCAAAATGTGGCATCAGATCTCTTGGGACTGGAGATATAGACAATCACTATCATGTGTGACCTGGGAAAGGAACCCGGGTCTTCTGCAAGAGCAGTCAGTGCTCTTAGCAGTGGAGTGGGCACCCAGCCTCAGCCACTATCATATTAAAAGTAGTAAAGATAAAACTTATTAATCTTATTATGCCAGTCACTTAATAGTTCTGGATTCATGCTAGTTCTAATTCCAATGCTTTCTTATGGGAGATAGTAAAGTTCTTATAGCTAAGCTAATTTTATCTGAGTCTTTTGTAACCTGAAGTTAGAAACATCTTTGCTGACACACTGCTACAGTATATGATTTTTTACTATTTCTATCCATTCACTAGACCAGGTTATGAATCTATTTGGCAGCACTGATCACTTACACAATTTGCTTATATAAGGAAAGAACTTCAAAGAAATTTTCTAAAATTAAGTCATATATAATACTAAATTTCCCTCAACTAATATATATCTTTGGAAGTTTAGGATTATTTCAACTGATCAAATCATGAAAGGAAGACTCAGCTCAAGAATTTAGAAGCTGGTCTGGAGAGATGGCTAGCGGTTAAGAGCACTGGCTATTCTTCCAGAGGACGTGGGTTCAGTGTCTAGTACCTGCATGCTGGCTAACAGCCATCCATAACTCCAGCTCCAGAACTCCAGTTCCAGGGGATCCGACACCCTCTTCTGACCTTCCTAGGTGTTGCATGACATGGGTGCACCTACCTACATACAGGCAATACACTCATAGACATAAAAATAAGCAAAAAAATCTTTATATATT
>NW_008352871.1:644147-646914 GCF_000622305.1 Nannospalax galili | reverse complement strand
ATATTATTATTTTATTTTATTTTATTTTATTTTATTTTATTTTATTTTATGTGTACGAGTGTATTGCCTGCATGTATGTGAGTACACCCGTGTCATGCAATGCTGCTTACGTCAGAAGAGGGTGTTGGATTTCGCTGGAACTGGAATCAAGGACTGTTCCTAGCCACCATGGGGGTGCTGGGAATCAAACCCGGGTCCTCTGCAAGAGCAGTCAGTGTTTTGAACTGCTGAGCCATTTCTCCAGCCCCATAAATAAATAATTCTTTTTAAAAAGCTAGAAGATTTTGTTAGGGGAGGGTTCCTTACCTGAAATTAAGAACACAAAATGTGATGTGAATCACAAGATTGTCAGTTTGTAGAGAGTGGTTTAGAACTGTAGCACTGTTGTATTATAGGAATTATAGGTAAAGGTGCCAGAGAGGACTCAGACGCATTTCCCTCCCAGGACACAATTTGTAACTAGCTGTGCTGGTTCTCCGCCCTATTCCTCTTCAGTTACATTTCCTCACTCCCACTCCATGAGGCCTTATACTTATCTCCAGCATAAACTTTATATAATGGAAAATTTTTGATCCCTTGGTTCTCAAGATCAGACTTTTCAAAAATATTTCATACATCTATATTTTTGTAAAAATTCAAATTCATACTATAATGCCTGACATAAATTACGATTTTAAAAATGTTTGATATTAAAAATGAGAAAGAGGCAATTTTCATTTTGAACCACTGTGATTTCCTTGCACAATTGTTCCAGATATTCTTCCTTGTGGATTTTACCTTTTCATTAATTTCACTGATGTTTTGTCTTACAAATTAAAATGGCCTTTCAAAATATTTCATTCTATTTGATTTGATGGTGTTGCTAATTAAGCCAACTGTTTGTGCTTATGTTTGTTTTTGCAAAAAAAAAAATGATATCTTTTCAGGTGACATCTAATCCTATGAGAATAAGGCATATAAAGAGTAAAATCCAAATGGAGAATGCTTGGAGTAAAGCTTCATTAGGAATATTTATACAATAGGGAGAGAATAATAGGGGCATTTCAAATGCAAATTCAAAGAATACCTTACTACACACTGCAAGCTCAGTCTCATAGTCTTAAAGTTGCCTAATTGAATTGCTATTGATAGGATGTCACTGGATGAGACATCTCTGTGGTGAAACATGACTTTGCTATAAATGACCTGTCATTAAAGTCTTGGGCAATGTCAGTGTTTAGATAGAATTAAAATGTAGCTACCAGCACTGGGCTCAGGAAGAGTTAAACCTGCAAGGATAGGACAACTGAATGTCCAAGATCCACTAAAGAATGATGCCTCGAATTCTATGTTAATTTACTGGCTTGCAAACATTAATTGAAGGAAATCAATAAACTCAGTGGAACAGCTAGTGATTGCAGCTGCATTCATTGTCAGCTGTATTCAGAGGCATTTTATTTAAGATTTCTGAAGTAGGTTAAGTTTTATTATTGCAGATAATAAAATCATAGTTTATACAATTTTCAAAGAAGTGGGAATATTGATACTATCATTCAGATAAATGGTGTTTTTAAAGAAAGTTTTGCCAAATGCATAGAAAGGAATCAATTATCTACATCTCAAATCAAGCAGTATATTCACATTATTCACCCATGCCCACATATGTATATTAAGTACCCATTTTGACAAATGAAATGGTAAGTGCTTTTATATCAGGATTTCAGTCATTGTGCTAATTTACAGTAACATCAACTAACAATTTCAACAGGTAAAATAATTCTCTGCAAACTGCTTCAGGACCAAAATATGGAAATCATTCCTGTAGAAAACTTTGCATATCTTAATATTTCATATGCTTCTTTCTCCTTTTATCTCACGTCTCTAGACTGATATAAAATGGAGACCCTGATTTTATGAGCTTGATTAATAAACAATCCACATGTCCTAGTACAAACAGAGTGAACTTTGATATTTTTCAGGACAATGTTTATTTTAGAAATAACACAAATTGCCTAGAAAATTGAATGTTTGGAAACAATTCATATTTTCTAGAAAATATGTAATTTTCTAAGGCAAATCTTCATGTATATTAAAATGTTATTTCTTGGTTAATATTCTAAGGACTTTTCAAAGACTTTGGAATTGCAAAAAGTAATCCTCAAGTGTTTATCAAGCTATCCATAGACTTACATTTAAGAAAGAGCCTGCTGATCCTAAGAAGAAGCAATTGTGTGTGTGTGTGTGTGTGTGTGTGTGTGTGTGTACTTATTCTAAGGAAGTCTGTCTTTTGCTTGATCTTTTTTTTTTAGTTAATAGACCTTTTATTTGCTGATATTAATTGCCATCTATCTATGAACTTGATCTAATAAATAGGAATGCACTCCATAGCAAAAGAAAGATACCTGATCCCCTAAGGAGATGAGATGAGAAAAGTCTCATCATTTTTAGAACTTCACATCTAAAAACTATCAGAAAATTTTGAATTATCAGTAAACAAGGAAAGTGATACATAACTAATATCATAGCTTAAAAATCCAAAGTTTTTTTTATCTTTTCATATTCATATTTCATATTTTGTTGTCTCAGTATATTTTATTTGACCTTAATGTTACACTTGACTGAAAATGATAGATTTTCAAAAGTTAAAAACATAAACAATGACTAATATTACATAAAAATAAAACATCTAATGTATTTATAATCACATAGATCAAAGTTATATTATCTCTAAAATATAACTATATTCCCTGCTTTGGTATTAAAATAAGGACAAAAATCCATGTATTTT
>NW_008352871.1:636232-644107 GCF_000622305.1 Nannospalax galili | reverse complement strand
ATTATATTATTAATTCTATATTAAGCCATTTGATTAAGTCCTCATACATTAAGTTTCTTCCACAAAGCACTCTAAGTGAGCATGGTTTCTTCCTTTATAATGGAAAAAAGCTTCACAGAGTCTAAACAGTAAAGCTAAAGTAAGTGTCCATTTTAGGAAATTTTATAAAATGTTGTAATATTTAAAGAAATAATATATCACCAAGTAGGGACTATAAAAAACAAATGTTAGATATTTCAGAAGCATAGTCCATTTGTAGGATATTTTACAAACACTGCATTTCCCTGGAGAACTGATGAAACTGAGTTCTTAATGAATAACCATGCCTTGTTTCTAATTTTGAGTGCTTGCATTGTGTTTATCTCTCAAGTAATATCTTTTCCCTCCAATTCTTGAGGAAGTCATTGGCTTTTTGTAAGAAGGAACTTTCATCAGAGCTTCAGCCCATCATTAGGACTGGTCTGTAATTTAATAGCAACACTTAGCTTAGCTCTCAGGGTTAAATTCACATAAGGCTCAGAGAGTATGAGTCTCATATCAAATCCTACACTCTGGCATGCAGATTTCCTGGTTGAAAGGATCCCCCACCCCCCATTGCAATGTATGGAAATCCCTATAACACTAATTAAAATTCCCATAAGAGGTAAAAGGTCACATCCTGAAACACAATTAAAACTTGTTAGAATGTATCTATCTGACAGAAATAATCATCTTTAGGGAAAAAAAAAATGTCTTACTAGTTTGATAGGGGTTCTTGTCAGTTGTTGGAAGCACTATATTTCACTACAATGAAGACAAATTTAGGAGTCCCTTTTGTGTTAACATTCACAGGCAATCTTTGTATTTCCATCACCTGCAATTGTCTTAAGATTTTACTCATAATTTGCCTTTCACTTTGTGTTTTACCATTGTTAAAATTATGTCAAGCTTTATTATATGAGGGAGGAGATGAGAAGAGCAAACTACACATACACATGGTCTGCCACTAGAAATGAATAGTTGGCATTTAGCTGTCTGCTAAGTAATTAAATGTCACTGAGTCTCAAGGCTAAATACGCACGACTTGATGATTTGGGAGATTTTACTGTTGCATATGTAGATTTAATTAGAGTGCAATTGAAATTAATAAAGTGGCAGAACCTCCAGAAACATATTTTATGCCCTATGCTTTCTCTGTGAAAGAACTTGCAAACCACTGCATATTATATAATATTATACTTTGCTAAATTCATTGAAAAGGTAATGGTATAGAAAATTCACATGCGTTCACCTGAGTATTATCAACACTGATAATTTTCTAGGAGACTCAAAGTTAACTTTTCGTTTCTTCACCTAGTAGGTGTCAAGTATTCTTCTGTAACTACATAGTCCTGAGGATTCTTCATTGTATTTTCACATATGTAGTCTAAGAGCTTGATAACATTTTCCTTGAGGATAGATTCATAAAAGATATTTTCTTGTAATCATATTTTCTATAAAAGGGGAGAAGGATTTGGTTGGGAGAATATATCCTTCCTCTTTATTTTTTCTGTTTTAACTTTTTATTAGTTTTAATAGTCAAATTTACTGCAGAGGACATTGTCTTTCAAAAACTGACACACACATATATGTGTGTGTATACACACACACACACACATATATATATATACACTATATAACTAACATATAAATATATATAAATTTCCTAGGCCTTTATATAATGGTACACTGAGTATTCATTTTAGTGCAATTTACCAATCATGAATATAATCAAAATTAGTACTTAGTCAGAAATTTATATTTGAGTTTAGCAGTCATTTTATTCAGTTTGTGATATCTGCAAAAAGTTTTATCCTTTCCATTTTGATTAATGGAGAAAATATATCCTGAAATGAATGTATAAAAGAGCTTCTAAGTAGATATGTTTTATCTTAAAGTGCTCTTTCTTCAATGCATATTTAACATTCTTAGACTGAATATAGAATTATGATACCACTATCATGTTGAAGAAATGCACCAAAAGTTCTATTCTCGCAAAGAATGATGGTATTATAATTTGGAATCCATAAAAATGTCTCTGTCTAATTTTCCAAGCTGAGTCACATATTTCTCCACAAACTATCATCAGCAAGGATAGAAGAAAAGTGATTTGGAAACATGGTGATAGTATGAGCCTTTCATTAAACTTTAGAACTTTAATATGCCCATGTGTCTTAGGAGATGAAGTTACAACATCAGATACTTCAGTGTGCAATGCCTGGATGCCTATGGTTTCTTATACCCTAAAATAAGTTGTTATAGATACAAAAAAATCAATTGATTTCATATTTTGATGAGATCTTCTTGTTTTGTAAATGACTGGCATGTCTTAACGTGTATGGCAGAATACATGAGGTCCAGTGGAAGCTTGCAGGGGGCATGGATCAGAAAATGATCTAAAATTGATTAGGAACTGATGAATGAAATGTTACAAAGCTCAATAAACATTTAAAAAATATATTGTAAAGCATCTAGAAGTAAAATAAATATTTTGTTTCCTTGGTCTTATTGACACAAATTCCTCAGGACTTAAAAGTGTGTTTTAAATTTTAAAAGACTTTATAAAGTGACTTGAATTCTGACCCTGGATTTAGAACCATTGTAATCACATAAAGGAGAGATAAATCAATAAAATACATACTAGTTTCTGCACTGAATTATCCTAATTATTGTAAAGCATCTGTAATCCCTGATAAAATCAAAATAGAAAACCAAAAACCAATAAAAAGTACTATATATCATGTAAGGATAAATATTAGATAATCTTACACTAGAGGCTAGATTGTTGATATACAGATCTTCAGTATTTCATATGAGGATGTATTGTGGATGGAGCCCCTAGCACAACCAAGTAAAATAGTAATTATAATGTCTGCCTACAGGGTTTCTAATGTGCATGTTGCAATAAAATCCAGCCTTGATAATGTATAAATCATATCTGTTTGGCTGTTTTAAAAGTATGTAAGTATAATAAGATTTTTAATCTTAGGAAATTCCTAGGGGGTATGAGGGAAGAAAAAATTCAAAAATTGAGAATAGATAAGTAATTGAAATATAAATGCTATATATAACATAAATTACATAAATATAGAAACATAACAATGACAATACTTATTACTTGAAATTACTTTTAAAGAAATGTTTATCTTATAAAGAAACAAAACAGCATTTTCTAAGTTGAACCCTCCCACACACAAACTCCATGCCCCCAAAACCAAAATAAAGAAAGAAAGAAAGAAAGAAACCTGCAAAGGATTCAGTTTAATTATTCTATCAAGACTGAATATACCAAACCTCAGTTCTTTCTTTCTATTCTTAGATTAATTATCTTTTGAAAAAGTATATGTCTCACATGTGATTCCATCTCTAGGATATACTCATTAGCTGCTTCTCTAAGAAATATTCTGTTATTAAGAACCTTCATTCGGGGGCTGGAGAGATGACTCAGTGGTTAAAATCGTGCACTGCTCCTGCAGAGGACCTAAGTTCAGTTCCCAGTACCCATGTCAGGCAGGTCACTACTGCCTGTTACCCCAGCTCCAGGAGATCAGATGTCCTCTTCTGGCCTCTGTGAACACCAACACTCTCATGCACATACACACACACACACTAAGGATCATTTCACACACACACACACACACACATACACACACCCATAATCAAATATAAAATAAATCTTAGCGAAAAAGAAGCTTCATTGACAATCCAAGAGCCATTTTAAAATATTTCACTTTCTTCTTAATTTGAAAATGATTACTAAAAATCTCTTTGTATGACGCTGTTTGTCCTTAACTTTTCCCTTCTTTGGGGCTCTAGTCATCATTTTCAAGTTTCTTTTCCCACTCCTTGCCATATGTGCTTTTCTCCTTTATCTGCAGCTTTCATGGTCCTATTGTCTTGCTGCTTCCACTTTCCTACTTTAAAGTCCAGCATCTATACCGACGACTCCCAATATTATTCTATTTCCAATGCCCCAATGATGAGCTTCAGGCATCTAACCACTGAGCAACGATATTCCCCAAATCATGTCAGTACCTCAAATAATCACATGAGCTGAAAGCTGTGTCTTTCTCCGTCACGTTGCTTGATTCAGGTAGCTGAGATATTATGCTTCAGACCCCTAAACCAGTCAGTCTGCAATGGGATACAGATCATGCTGTGATGGACACATTTCACCAAATCCCAATTCTTCCACTAATTTAGATTCCTATTACCTCTGCCTATATCATCACGACACAATTATCACTGTACCATCTCTATTTCTGAATATCTTCACAGTTAGGAAACCCTTGTATATGAAAGTTATTATTTATTTATTATTTTATATGTATGAATGTTTTGCTTGCATGTATGTAAATGGACCCATGTCATGCAATGCCTGCAGAGGTCAGAAAAGGGTGTTAGATCCCCTGGTACTGGAGTTATGAACAGCTGTTAGCCACCATGTGAGTGCTGGGGACCCAAAATAGACCTTCTACAAAACCATCCAGTGCTCCTAATTGCTGAGTCATCTCTCCAGCCCCCATATATCCAATTCTTAATTTCCTTTCTCTCCTTTCATAGTACTTCTCTGCTTCATTATTATATGAAAAGATTTGTTGTCATCACCGTCACTTAATCTTACCATTTCTAGTGTAATCACTTTCTTCTGACTTCTGCTCAGGATACAAATATCCACTTTTTATTTCTTTCTTTCTTTATTATTTATTTTATTTATTATTTATTTATTTATTGCATGTGCATGCCATGTGTACATGAGCAGAGGTGAGAAGGTGATGTTGGTTGTCCTTTTCTATTACTTCTGTATCACCAAACCCCCTAAACTGTGGTTACAGGTGCAGACAGCCACTGCGGCTTTTTATGTGTATGCGCACTGACATCTGAACTCAGATCCTCATGCTCATGTGGCAGGCACTCTTACCCATTGAACCATCTCTCTGAGACTTCTAGTCTCAAGTCTCTTCTTTAGTCTTCTCTTCTTCTCTAGTCTCTCTTACTTAAAAATTGCAAAGAACCAAATTCATAACTCAGTGTCTTCACAGTAGCACCAATCTGCTAACCATCATAAAATTCTGGATCTCTCTGTTTACCTCCACTTTTTTTTTTTTGCTTTTGTTAATTTCATCTCCTCCTGAATTCCAACACTACAATAGAACTGCAAAAATTTAACACTGCCAAATGCAGTAACCATTATCTTCAATACATTTATGTCTATTTTTTGTGGATTTTGTACATCTTAATCATATTTAGAATCTTTTTCCATAAATGTACCCCTGATAGCCTGTCAGAGGACTTCATACATTTTGTCATATATGTAAGTGTCTGTTAAGTGACCAAAAGTAACTGACACATCCACAATGGAACATCTTCACCTAAGGCTCACAGAACACAGTAGAACAAGGGGTAGAGAGAATACTAATGCATCTTTCAACTCTCATCAGTGAAGCTCCCTTATGCAACAGAGGGCCATTAACACAAAAGGCCACAACTGACCAAAGTGTAGACAATATGAGAATCTAGAGTATGGGTCCCTGGACAGGACTCCTATATTAAACTTCATCCATCCAAGTCCAGGGACCATTGTGGAAGAGGGGGCAGAAAGATTGTAAGGGCCAGGGGAAGACATGCATTACAATAAGGAAGCAGATTGTTATAGGCTCCTGAGACCTTGCTCATGGGAATTGAAAGCAATGGTGGCAGCGTGCACAAGACCCATGCAAACTCAGTCAACAACACAGCATAGTACTGGGGAAATGGGCAGGAGGTCACAACTTTGGCCAGTAGCTATTCCCAAGTGATTACTGCTCGGTGAGATTTAGCATTAAGGGGGTGATGATAGACAGGAAAAAATGGACTCTTGTGAATGAACTCACACTGAAGGACATTTGGGTACAGACATTTTAACTTGACAGGCATTAACATACACCACTATTATTAAAAAATAATTTCTAATGCTCTTCCTTTGACAGTTCTGGAAAGCTCCACTGGATTCCTGGATTCCTCATCACTAAGCATAAAGCTTAGTTAAATGAGACAAAACAAATACACAAAATCTCTCTTGTTAGAAGTTAGGTGTTTTTTTTAAAAAAATTTTAATGTGCACATGTATCTCCTAGAGATCTTTCAGCTCAGCAAGGATGGACCTGAGACTGTTTTTCTAAAAATATGTTATTACGTCAATATTGTTGGTTTGTCAACAACACATAAAATAGGAAACCTCTGCTATTATATCACAGTGAACTAACTCAGAAGTTTCATACTTGGTGATTGTTTGAGTTGTTTTGGGTGCAGAATGATTTGGAGGAATTTTAAATCTCCCCAGATGGTTCTAATAGGCAGCAATGCTAAGAAATCAGTCCTGTAAGATAATGAAACCCATTTTCTGTTAAAGGCAGATTTCCAGTCATGCAGAATGGAGTATGTGATTGCAAATACAAAATTGTGTTCACTTAGGACATATTTCTCTCAATGTGAAGGGAAACATATTTACATCTTCTGCTTCACTGGGAAAGATTTGCATTTTAAAAATCTTGGGTGATTGTGTACACATTCAGTTTGAGAAGTACTGGATTAAGGAACTTCTTTTCATTTTGGAATATAAAAACTCAAGTTAGCATAATTTCACTGACTGAATTATCAATTCTTTTGTTAATTTGGTTTAGAATATTGTCCAATATCTCTGTGCAAATTACCCATTTTCTTTGCTCCAATGTGTGTTGATTCCCACTGAAGTGAATGGATGTTTGCCATTATAGTGGAACAGAAAGAGCATGAATATTCAAGTTAGAAAGACTTAGGTCCAAATCCCTTGTCCTTTATTCTGAAGAAGTCACTCAACACCTGTATATTCCTTTCCTTTTATTTACTTCTTTTTCTAATTGGTTTTATTTTATGAAGCATAGTCTTACTGTGCACACTAGGCTGATTTCAAACTCTCAATCATCCTACCTCAATTCCTAGTGGGTGAATTATAGACATGCACCATCATATACTGCTTTTATAACATTATTTTCCTTTATAAAGTATATATAGATCTTAAGGATATAATTATGTGAATTTAAGTGAGAATTGCTATAAGAACACATGATCAGTCATAAAATTGGTCACCCATAGATTCCACTATTTATCCAGTAAGTATTTATTAAGCATTTAATGTTGAAATTATATGAATAAGAAGTTGAAAAAAAGCATGATTTCATTTTTCATAGCACTTCCATCTAAGTGTGTGTGTATGTGTGTGCAATCAGTAAATGGTATAAAATAAGTATATAAGCTTAGAAGGTTAAGCAGCTGCTTCATAAAGAGAAATTAGTGAAGTTGTTCAGATCTGAATGAGAGAATTCAGCCCTTGAATATGTGCAGTGCAGCATTGTTGGAGAACAGAGCAAGTTCACAGGCTGAGTCCTGAGGGAGCTAAGTTTCTAAGGGATAGGGAGCAGGCTTCTTAGGGGGAAACAAGCAAGAGAACAGCATGGTGGGAATGAAGGCTACAAGAATAGGAAAGTGGTGGTCAGAGACAATGATAGTATGCTTGCATTTTGTCCTAATTACAAAGAGGAAAGATGAGAAGTTCTAATAGAGATATGATCTAATCTATATTAAGGTAGTACATGGGTGGTGAAAGGAGAATTGACAGTGATATGAAGAGACAGGAATGTAAATATGAGACTACTCATAAAATGATTACTAATGCAAGTATGATGATAAATGAGGAATATATGCAAACAGACATAACTGCAGGAACCAGGACAAGGGTAAGGAAACAGTAAGGTAAAGGAAAAGAAATAACCTGAAGGAGAAGAATAGTAGGTAACAGGCCTTAATAAGGGAGATATGGATAAAAATTGGGTTAGTTTA
>NW_008352871.1:618273-634938 GCF_000622305.1 Nannospalax galili | reverse complement strand
AAGTGGAGATCTTTTTTAAACGTTGGAACCTCATTTAATTTTATGTCTTATAGAGTTTATAACAAGTTAAAGATTATATAAACGTAATAGTTCATCTGTAAACCTAAAAATGTACAGCCAATTTTGAAAGAGATGTACCCTAGCTCAGAAAAATGTTATTGAATAGGTTAATGCTGTTGTAATGAAATGATTCTTTTAATTAAAATAAATTTAAAAAAGACAAAAAAAATTATAGCTTTCAGTGTTTGCCATTCAGTCTGTGCCCCCTCAGTGTTTCAAATCCTCTGTCAGCAGGTCAGTGGGCACTGTTGTGGGACTACATATGCAGTGACTCCTGGAATCCTCCATCTTTCCATTCGGTATTGTACTTGAGAGAAACTAGTCTTGTCTGAGATTTAAATGCACCCGTAAACTAATAACTACTAAGGGGTTTAAAACTGTACTTCAATCCTTTCCTTCAATGTATTTCTCTGTATTTGTGGTTAAATATACTTTTAATAAATGACAAGATCCTTATAAAATTAATGTGCTGATAATCTGTAGAAGCAAAGTGTGTTCAACTTAATTCCTACTTGAATATTTTCTATTGTTTTCTCTGTTTAGTGTCTTCAACAAATTTTGGTTAAAAATGTTGTGTCTTACTCATACAAACAAAATTCTAATGAAAATTCAGTGAACAAGACAACATGGCCTTATTTTCATGGAATTTATTTTCCATTAGGAGAATATAACCCAAAATATAGATGATCCAATGGCAATATGGGGTGACTACTTTGAGAGTAGAGAGTTTAAGTTTCTGTCTTAGTTTCCTTTCCTGTTGCTGTGATAAAATACCATGACAAAAGCCCTATAAGACAGGAAAGATTGTTCAGCTTATAAGCCCGAGTAACAGTCCATCACTGCAGGGAAGTCAAGGTAGTGGGAGCTTGAAGCAGCCAGCCACATCACACCCACAGTCAAGACCAGAAGGGAATGAATTCACACATGCATGTGCATGCTTGTTCTCTTTCTTCAGTCCAGGGCTTGGCCCAAGAAATGGTGCTGCCCTAAATTCAAGGTGGTTTTTCTCACTTTAATTAACTCAAATAAGCAAGCAAAAATCCCTTATCAGGTACGCCCACAGGCAAACCTGTTCTGGAAAATTACTCATTGAAACACCCTTCTCAGATGATACTGTGTTAAACAAACAATTAAAATGAACTAACATGGCTTACTATAGAAAAATAAAATATCTGTGCATGAAACAAGTTGGATAGAGGTGATGACAACATTCATAATTAAGACAAGTTATGGCGTCTATATTTCTAAATGTGTATATGACAGGGATGACTGTGTACATGGGTTCCAGTTGGGGGGGCTGTGGGAGGATGCCAGTGGGGACTGGGGTATAAACATGATTAAGAGGTTTTGAACTGTTCTGTATGGAATACACAAAAAATTTAATAAATAAAACGTTTTTAAAAAAGAATGGTCAACTAGTTAAATGGTTGATACTTAATCTAAATCTAACTCTATTGAAATAGTCATATAAAATTAATTTGCTCATATGCCCATTCAACAAATTGATTTCAAGCAACAAGATATCTACTAGTAATTGAAAACAGCAAAGAATAATACAAAACCAATTACTTAGTACTTAACTCCCAGTGGGAAGCTGAGATGCAGAACGAAGACATTGGACAAACAAGTTGCTTTTATTTTCACAGCTCATTGTTTAAAAATAAGAACTAGGAATATATAACAGATGTCCTTTGTTCTATCAAAAACTCCCACCTGTGGGATTCCCTATAGTTTTTTGAACAGTTCTGTCAGAAAGTAAATGATTCATAAACTCACCTGGCATAGTTAAACATGTGAACCATATGACAAGGCTGTCAGACCTTTCCAGTTTACTAAATGATGACTATCATGAGGCATATATCTACTTTAATTATTTATCCCTGGAGTCTTTGTGCAATCCCATGGATTTTCATTTTTTCTTCATTTGATCTGCATTAATGATTTTTTGTGCCACCCATCTTTCTTTCCTCCAAGTTCCATATCTGCACTGGAAACAGGCTCTTCACCATCTTCTTGATTCAAGACTATGATTGATCTCTAATCCTTTTGAGAATTAACAATTTACTTTTTCAAAGATGCCAGAGGGTACTGTTCATGCTTGGGAATGCTCATTCTCTCAGAAGAATCGCTAGAATAATTGAGTAAATTTAGCACAAATACAATTTGGAGTAGTTTCTCATTCAGTTTAGTAATATGCTGTCTCAGAATCAAGGAAACTCTAATAAGAGACTCTCCCTCTAATTTAGAAACAATTTACTGAAATTTAAAGACAATGTGAAGTAAGAGGCTCTCTAAAAATCATTAAAAATTAGCTACTGTTTTAAAAATCCCAGACAAAAATATCAAAATAAAATCTGAACTGTCTCAGGCACAATGTGGACATGTTCCAAATCAATGGTGCACATAAAATCTATAATATTCCCACCACTTTACCTGCAGACGCAATTACCCACCAACATTTTCTGTTCAACCATGCTGAGCTTATTCACCAGCCCTCCAGTTAGAAAATAATAAAAGGTCTGCAGGTGCATTGACACTCATAGAAAAAGTGATAGGTGTGAGAAATGCAATCACTTTCTCCAGAGTTAAAAACAATAAAATGTTTTGGACTAGCAAGAGATCTATTCACAAGAAGTTTAGTTAATTTAGATTATGCACGTTTTAGTTAGTATACAACTTGGTTTTTACAATAGAGCTTTGTAATAAAATATTGAAGTGATTGCATTCTGTGTAGTAACATTTATAATTTTCATTCATGTAATTCACTCACTGGAAGCAATATCCTATAGAATGCATTCTGAGGATTCAGTTCACTGACCACAAGTTACTCACTCTCCACTAAAGGGACAGCCTCCACAGATATAGGCAATACAAAGTGACACAATATTAAATTATGTATCAATTTCTATTGGAAATGGAAGACAAAATGGTTAAATCAGTCAATCAGTCCAGGATTATTTGGGATGTCTCTGCAAGTGAATAGGTAACTGTGATGGCTTATCGTGGGTGTCAACTTGACTGGATCTGGTATTAACTGAAATGAGAGATATCTTCTTTATTGGATCATCTGAAACTGGAAGACACACCCAAAATACGTGTGTTATCTTCTAATGGCAGCCATATAAAAGGCCATGGCAGAGGAGATAACTTGCTTTTTGCCGCTTGCCTTCTCTCTTGCTGGTGAGTTTGGTTTGCTGCTGTAGACTGAAGACTAGCTGATCTTTTGGAATTCATCAGACTTTCAGCACCAGGTTTGGACTACTGAGACATCCAGCCTTGTGGACTGAGTGACTACCAGATTCTCAGCCTTTCCAGTGTGGTGCAGCCATTGTTGGACTACTCAGACTCTATCCTGTGAGCTAATCTGATAAATCCATACATATACATACATACATTCATACATACATACATACATACATATATGTATGTATGTACGTATGTATATGTGTCTATTAATCTACCAGTTCTGTTTCTTTAGAGAACCCTGACTTAGTAACCACAAAATATGGTGCTGTAATAACTAGCACAAAACTTTTCTCATCTTATCACAGTCCTTTCAATCGCAAGGAAAGAAATACATGCTCAGTTTTGTCTGTTAACAAGATGTTTTAGTACCTGATATTTATACAACTGGAACAAAAATGTAAGGCTTTATTAAAAATTTAAGAAGTATTGATTGTTTCCTTGTTTTGTTATTATTCTTTACCTGCATATATGTGTGACAAGCAAGAGGATTTCTAGACAAAATGTCCTAAGACATTCTTTTCTTTATTCTGAAGTGAGAGGGACTATCTGGAGGGACATCATGGTAATGTTCAAAGGTTGACAGTGGAGTCAAAGAAACAAAAAAAAATCTCAAAAATTTTTAACATGATACTTATAGAGCTAATCCTCCCCAGCTGTCAACTTGTCTTTTTGTATGGTCTAGATTTTCATTTGAGTCTTTTAAAAATATTTTTTTATTTATTTACATTATGTGTGTTTGAGCATATTGCCTGCATGTATCTAAGTATGCCCATGCTGTTCAAATGCCCTTGGAAGTCAGAAAAAGGTGTCAGATTCTTCTAGAACTGGAGTTACAGATGGTTATTAGCTAGCATCCGGGTGTTGGGAATTGAACCCAGGTCCTCTGTAAGAGCAGTCAGTGCTGTTAACCACTAAATCATTTTTCCAGCCTCCTCCATTTGAGTCTTTAAGGGATGTTTTACATTTAGAGGAATCAAAGAAATTATAATAAAGACGATGTATGCAATCTATGAATGACATTAACAAATTAAAGCTATCATAACATGCCAAATAACACATTTGAGTTGTAAACCGAGACTATCCCACATTTATTATTTCATAAATAGTTAGAATTAAAGATTAGATAGAGAATATGTAAGTTGTAAAAAAAAAATAATAATAAAACCAACAGAAGGGTAACTTGTGGAGAAAATATTCAAGAAATTCTATGTAGTGCCTCCTACACGCTAGCCTCTTAGTGTGAAGGTGACACAATGCCTGTGGCCTTTATTTCCCCTACTAGGAAACTTGCAGCTTAGGAACTATGAATAATCTCTGTAGACTACACTGCTAAAGCAACATAACCAAATCTGTGATATTCTTAGAGTCACTGTGTTTTACATATTTCAAGATTCCAGAATACTCCTTTAAAAAGTCATTATCAAACTTTACTGGGAAAACAAGAATTCAGTTCGAAATGACAGTACCATTGGCAAGACCTGTTTCATGCAGATATAATTCCAGTCATATAATTCTATTTATTTCTCTATTTTATGGAAATATATTTTAAAGTTCACGAAATCCTTATCACTTGGCTTTAATACAAAAATAGTAAATTGCACAGATTGTAAAATTGAATATACTTTAGGAATCTCTTTTGTGACCATTTGTAGCACCCCTTTCAGGTCTAGAGTTCTCCTCACCCCCTCAATACATCCTTTATTCTATAGAAAATATGTAAATTGAAGTATATGCCCAGGTGAGCTTTTGAATTTTACATGATGTAAATGAAGATACACATTGGTAAGTTATATTGTCCTTAGAAATCTAGGAAACAAATTCTTGTGCATTTTATCTATTATTTTGTTTGTTACCTAAATTTTAATTTGGACTGAACACGTGACTTAGATTGGACCAGAAAGCATGAATAAACTTGATTAAACAGGAACAAATAGGAACTGGGTCTCTTACTGCTTTCTTACACCCTAAGGTCACCAAGTGAAGAAACAGGGCTCTACGCAGGAGAGAAAGAAAATCTCTGCAGAAGAAAGAACTCATTTCAACATAGAGGTGTCCTCAGACACAGCTTGGCTTCTTACACATTAGGTTAAACTCCATATGAGGCATGTGAATGAATGGAGGATAGAGAGAAAAAAAAAAAAAAACTGGCAACGGTAAATGATTTTACAAAGAACATGCAACTACCAAAATTAATTCAAAATCAAGAGTATAATCAGACTAGAATATTTCTGGCAGCTCTCAAGGATGTTGGATCTCACCACTTTACTTTGTTCTGAATACACAACATGCATACTTTGCACTGTGCATGCTTTTAAGCTACATAATGCCAATGATTATTGCCAGAAACAAATGGGATAACATTCAAGACTACTGCATGCTGAGAACTGCAATTACTGTAATTTTACTGTATACATATTTTTTTCTACTTATGGATGTATAATGATTCAATTACAGGAAACAAAGTTATTTAATATTTTCCTACCATCATTCCTCAACGTTTGTTTGTCACATTAGTATCTCTTTGAATTTACTATGTTAGAACACTTGATTTTTCATGAAAAATCATCACATGAATATTGATTTAGGATGGAACAGGATTTCCAACAGTTCCTGAAATGTCTCTAAACATATTTATGCAATTTTATACTATATATTTAGTTAATTCAGTATTCTATACATTGAATGTTACAAAATCAAAATGACAATCAATTCTGAAAAATTATGAAGATGCTTTCTGTACTGTAGTAGCAAATATTTAGCCACGATTTGTTTCTTCATGAACAATAAACAAGTACATTCATCACATTAGCATAAATTTGCTTTGTGTTTATTATATAGTAAAACTGCATGTACACCAAGAAATTGTTTTAAAATATATTTATTGTTTATTATTAGTAAACATTTGACTCATATACCTAGTTTATATACCTATAAACCTGGGGACATGCAAAAATTTCTCAGGTTAAAAGGAGGTTCAGCGGAAAAATTGAACAAGCCCTGCCTCAGACAACTATTTATCAATGCAGAAGTTCTAATACTATCTGGCCAACTTCATTATTGTACTGGTATATCCTTCAGTGTAGTGTGCTTATGGAGTCATGTTTTTCCTAGTTTTTCATTTTCCAATTTGTCTTTTATTTAGGCTAAAACTTCTGTATTTTTGATACAAAATTGTTATCAAATGTCAAAAATAATTGAAAAATAATCTGGGAGTGGTGGTGCACACCTTCAATCCAAGTACTTGGGAAGTAAAAGCAGGTGGATCTCTGTGAGATAGAGGCCAGCCTTGCCTAAATAGTGAGTTCTAGGCCAACCTCTGCTACAGGGAGACCCTGTCTCAAAAGATCAAAAGAATTTTTTTTTAAATAGCCTATTTTCAAGGAGCTTTCTAAACTTACTATGGAATTTTACAACTTTTCCAAGATTTCCTTACCATTTTCTTCTCTGGTTATTTTTGCATGAATAACATTTCTTTTGTTTTTCTGTTTGTTTTCTTTTTTTTTTTTTAAGACAGGGTTTCCCTCTAACCCAAGCTGGCCTGGAACTTACTTTGTAGACCAGGCTGGCTCAGATTTCACAAAAATCTCCTTGCCTCACTTCTGTAGTGCTGGCATTAAGGATGTGCACCACCACATGTGGTTTATGATTAAATTTTTTTAAATAGAATTTTCTCCAATGTAAATATATTTAATTAAATGCTCTGTGAACTGGACATTCATAATAAAAATCATACTCAGGCATTGCCAGGTTCATAGTTGAATTCTTAAAGGGGGCCAAGTGTCTTTAGTGAAATAATGACATGATATTGATATGTTTCAGGCTCAAGTAGAGCTATGGACTGTCCACATACTAAAATCTCTAATTTCCTTTATTTTTAGTGATTTTAGCCAACATCTTGCTAAAAAGTTATTTTCTCTTTATGAAGTAAAGTGTTGTTTATTCGTAGCACCCATCTACTCATTTATATTTTTAACACAGTGATATGTAAAGAAAATATTTATTAAGGAGTTGGGATCAATATAAGGGGCTAGATGTTCAAAGACTATTGAAACCTTTTGCTTAGCAGATGCCTGTGTGCCCTTATATTTATATAGCGAAGCCTTAATCCCAGAGTGTTAATTAGGACACAATTGGGTTGTGAGGGTAGAGGTCCATTAATGAGACTCAAGAGCAAACAAGTGGCTAGGAAGTATTGAGTCCGCAGGCTTCAGATGTACTGCTGTAAAACAGGAAATATGCCATACCATGATGGAATGCTGTCTTCAGGTCTCACAGTCTTTAAAACTATATAAAATAAATGCTATCTAAGAAACCAGGTTATTGCATTTTGTTATGGCAACCCAAGATAACTAAGATGCATGTACTCAAGGGTAACTTCTATTTTCCATATAAAATGAGTGACATATGGAATACCAGAAATAATCAGAAATGGGCCCTTAGTTCAAAACTTTCAGATTTATGAGATCTGGAACCTGTAGTCTTTGAAATGATCAGAAAATGGAAAAAAATCATAATTTTGAGTATGCTCCTATATACATAAGTTGAATTGCTTTAAACACTGGTATTTTTATAATCCAGGATATAAATTGTGCTCAATTATTATTTTTATTCAAACATTATTTTTAAATTTCAGAATGGTGGGTGCTAGTCAAGTGTCCTTGTCACTTTTATGAATAAGAGGTGACCATAAAAACATCCATTCACAGTATTTTCAAGTCAAGTACAGTTTACATTCACTATCCTGACCAGTGACAGGAAAGGGTCTCTGCCATATTATCATTGGTTGTCACTACACTGATCTGTAACATTCCAGGAGAGAACATTTGTCAATCACAGTATTGGTTTATAAGACATACACTAGCTAGACAGAATAATTAAAAGGTGGCAGAAAATGAAGGAAAATAATCTTGCTAATTACCAGCTCTGGAGAAAAATAAATCATAGTTCCTGCTGTTTTTTAACATGCCAAGTAAATTTATGTAATTCCAGACTTCTTGCACAGTTGTCACTGATGGCCTTATGTATGGGTGTCTTCAAGGAGATTAACTCAAATACACAGGAAAGTGAAATAAGAGGCATTTGGATGCAGGCAGATGACAATGCAAAGCCTACCTGCGCTTCTTCAGGCTGTCTTTAAGCTTCTTTCTATATATTTCACAATGAATGAATGAAAGACTATCCTGAATGCTTAAGAAAAGAGTAAATGAAGTTGCTTCATAAAAGTTGTACATACTGAATAGCTTTGAATGTAGTTAGAATATCTTTACAATTATAATGAAATGAATTAGTCTATTAAGGTATAATTGTATTGCATATATAAGCAATTGGCTTAAGGTTAAGGTAGTTTTTTTTTCCCTCAACGTTTATCCCTGCACTTCTTTTAAAACATTGCTGACTATGAATCCCTGCTTTCCTGCACTAATCATATGTTTTTCATCATTTACTTCTAATTCATGCAAGGAAATGTTTTCTTAACTGTTTCAGGTTTAATTTTCTATTTTCTAATAGATGGACTGGACACAGAAAAAGAAAACATATCTTGAAAATTTCTAACAACCATAAAAACTAAGCAGTGCCAATTATTGAACTAGCTCTATGTATTTCTAAAGAATACAGGTTACACAATTGGATGAATGTATTTTGGACGAGTTTCTTTAAAAGATTTCCATTCTGTTCTCTCGTTATTCCCAATTTTAAAGACAGGGATTGTTCTTTTATTAAGTGACGTGGCCATAAAAAGAAACAGTAAGAGGCACGTGCCTTTAATCACAGCACTCTGAAGCAGTCAGATCTATGTGAGACTGGGATCAGCCTGGTCTATATAGAGAGTCCCAGGCCAGCTGGGGCTGCAGGGAAACCCTATCATTATTTTCATGTATTTTTAGGTGATAGAACAATTAAAATGTAGATATAATTGAATGATTTGTGTAGCTCATTGAAAGTAATATGAACAAACCAAAGTTCATATTTTCAATGTATTTAGTCAACAACTCACCAGAGAAGTGAATTGTCATGTATTGCCCTCATATCTATTTACTCTAAATGTGTTGAACAGCAGCCTGGAGAAATGTTCTCCATTGTATCAGTAAACACTGTCTGGTAACATGGAAGCACACGTATGGAGATCATTTATTCTTCATGCCCCAGAGGAAAAGTAAATGAGACATGGCAGAGTCTAAAGCAGTGTGCCAGATTTATAATTGTGGGAATCACATGAAAACTTTATATGGCTGATTTCCTGAAATTCATTCTTTATTCTATTCCCTTATACACAGGGAAAATTTGAACAATTATTAATTTCCTGTACTTAAATAAAATTTTGTAAATTGTTCATGATGTTATTTTCATTCTTAAATATGAGTTATTATACTATTATTAATATTGTAAATTGCCATTAAAGACAAAGATGTTTCTTTTCAGATGAATAACTAATTCTATAGAGCAAGAAACTAAGTAGAATACAAGTCAAGGTTGAGTTAATTTATCCTTCTCCAAGGTACAAAATAATATCAGTACAATCAATAGATAAAATTACTTTTGTATGGTTGATAATTACATTATTGCTACTAAATAGGCAAATTATAAATTATAAGCAAGAGACAAAATGTATATGATTGAGCTGAGATGGCAAAACTGAAAATATCTAAGGTCCAGATTGAGTCATTAAAACATACATATACATACAGTATCTTGAGATTTTTACATATGGACCATAGCACACAGTTAAATGTATAAGTGAAGAATGAAAATCTGTTTTTTCTCACTAGCTAAGGGAAAAAAATTAAACTATTCCAGTGTTATGGTCACATTTCAATTATCTGTTATATTTTCCTTACAATAGCATGAATGAAGCATTGGTAAATATGATTATCCATCTAACAAAGTATTTTTTTCTAACTCAAAGGATCATTACAAAATGTCACCAGATTAGATACCATTACATTACTCCATTCTTTTTTTTTTTCCAGATGAAAGGCACCGAGTCCTACTATTACTGTCCACAGTCTTCAAGACATTCAAAAATACAGGACGTCAGCCATCCATTCAACAAAGATAAGCATTTAATTATCACCTGTGCACCAAACCCTATCCTATGTGCAGACATTACAAATAGAAATGATGCATCTTTCTTATTCTCTGCTAATCTTAGTTCTAAAGGAAGCTAATGAATTTCCATTTGATATATCTCCTCTAGTTGTGTAAACCATGCCATGAGAAAGCACAGTTTATGTCTGGTGAAATAGAGAAATATGTGATATTCACATTAAATTATTAGCTCATCAAGAAAAGAAGAGAAAGGCAGAAATTTGATTATATCAATCTGAGAAAAAAATATGAAATGGCAGAGTTGTTACAAACATATTGCATAATATATCAACACATATTTAATAGATTCACATATATACTACTAAGTTAACAAAGAGGGAAACACTGAAATAAGTATTTTCCTCTAAGTCTTATCAATCTATTAAAGAAGACAGATGTGAATAAATACCATAAAGCTTTTTCTTCAAAAAAGAGATAGGGCTTGAGCAATGGCAGTGTCCACACAGAATATTGCTATTATGGGATTTTGGTCAAGTCATAGGAAATTAGGTGAGGAGGAAAAATTTGTCATTGGGGGAAGGTCTCATAAATGTTATTAAGTTGTTCAAGGAGAGCCCCAAAATATGGAAATAGATGCCCTGTGATAAAAACTCAGTTTGCTATTAAAAGTTGGGAGGGTTTACTTCCAGAGCTGATGAAATGGACAGAAAATATTGAACAGACATATTTGAAATAGGATTTTATGTATTTTTAAATTTTATTTACTACTTTTATTTTATCTGTGTGAGTGTATTGCCTGCATGTGTGTAAGTGCACCTGTGTCATGCAATGTGTTGTATTACCCTGGAATTGGAGTTAAGGAAAGTTGTTAGCCATCATGTGGGTGCTAGGATTTGAATCCGGGTCCTCTTCAAGAGCAGCCAGTGCTCTTAATCACTGAGCCATCTCTCCAGCCCCTGAAATAGGATTTTAGAAACATCAGAGATTCACAGTCATGAGGGAGAGAGCCCAATATAGATCATCTGTCAATCAGTAGGCTTAATTTAAAAGATATGAGGCAGGAGAGACTGAGAAGGATTGTATAAAACTAAGAATTGGAACCAAATTTTAAAGTCACCACAAGATGTTCATGTAATAGAACATTTTGAGAAAACAGATTATCTGGTTAAATTTAAGTTGAACGTTACTTTTGTTCAGAATTTTGTTAAACGAATATATTCAAAGGAAGTAAGGCTCAGGGACCATTGCAGAAGAGGAAGCAGAAAGACTGAAGGAGCTAGAGGTGATAGATTAATTTTAAGGAACTAAGTTGTTTAGACACAATATGACAGTTGCACATTTGAATCAGCAGCATTTCTGACAACATGCAAAAGACCTGCACAAAACCCAAACCATGCTAAAAATCAGAAAGGATACAAGAGGTAGGAACAAAGCCCCTGTCCTTGTTAAGGAACTCTAGGGAATTGACAGCTGCTGGAAACAGAGTCAGGTTTCTTTAAGGGTGTGAATGCCTGGTAGGTCAGTGAAGCTCTAGGGAATGCACCCACACAGAAAAACATTTCAGGAATAAAAATTAGACTCAGTAGATCTTTGAGAAAAAGAAATGGTGATCATGATGTGTGGGGGGGACAACAGGGGATGGAGATGGAGTAGGGTCTCTGAATATGATCAAAATACATTGTATGTGTGGATCAGGAAGGTACTGAAGAGATGGCTCGGAAGTTAAGAGCATTGGCTGCTCTTACAGAGGACCTGGGTTTGGTTCCCCACACCCACGTGGTGGCTACCAACTGTCTGTAGCTCCAGTTCCAGGGATCAAACATCTTCTTCTGGCCTCCATGAGCATTGCATCCATGTGATGCACTTATATACATATTGGCCAAATACACACATACAAACACACACACACACAAATGCACACACACACATACACACACACACACAACAACAAAACTAAATACATAAAAAATTTTAAAGTAGCATCAATAAAAATATTTAAGAAAGAACTGAAATGATTGCAACACCTATTTGACTTGTGATTCAATGATCATAAAATTTATTTGGGTTAGACAAATGAAGATGTGTATTAAATCCTAACCAATGTTTTAAGAAAATATGAAATAAGTCTTGGTAGAGTTAATGGTACTTGAGTAATAAACTTGAGCATCACTGCTCTGTAGTAAAGATATTGATAATATTCAATCTCTATTGCTTACCAGACTCACTTAAACCACTTAAAGAATATAGTAATGCCTACTGTACATCTCCAGACATTCTAAACTTAAGTGATGATATTGTGGTGGCACAAACTAGGTACTGAAATGGTTTAGAAGAACTCCTCAAGTGATTTTGATGTACAATTAACTTGGGAAATTTTGTTACTGAGGATTTGCATGAGGTTCTTCAATGGTAAGAACATGGATGCTTACTTGAGGGCTTGTGATGAGTCATGAAGCCTGTACAATGAAAGATACCAATGCCTTATGTGTGAACAAGTGATATCCATTCTTTTATGGGAAGAATTGCATGTGAGGTATGAAGGTGCTTCTTCAATGTTGAACAAGCACAAAGCATTCTACAAAATCATCGGTAAATGTGATCAATTATTAATACAAATATTATGCCATCTCCCTATGTATTGTGTAAAAGTTAAAGCTGCAGTAGTGGTAGTAAAGGAGACCACTTGGAGAGAATAAACGGAATACAGAGAGTTTCTACAGTTAAAACCCAAGGAACGGAGGACAATGAAGAGATTGAGAGGAAAAGGAGAAATCAAGAAAGAAACAGGAAGGTAAAAAACATGAAAGAAACAAAAATCATGGAAGAAATCCAGAAAGGAATGCATTCTTGCAATTTAGTAAGAAGTCTAAAGCATGATCACTAATTTGACCATTTAAGCCTGTGTCATATAAATGAGATAAATCTACATTTTGTGAGGAAGGAATCAAAAGAAAACAGAAAAACACACAATTTCAAAAGGTTTATTTTAAAGGAGAGATGTGTGGTGTGTTAACCAGGTGTACTAGGATTTATAAACTAAGGAGAAAAGATTACTAAGATTTTGAAAATTTTTTACTAGAATGAACTAATTATGAAAACGAAAGTCACCCAGTTGCTATGCAGACTGAACATCAAGGACAGAACAAAGGTGAGGAGAGGTGCTGCATGGGAATGACTGCCTCTGAAGGGAAGAAATAATGATTTATTTATTTATTTATTTATTTATTTATTTATTTATTTTTAAGTTCTTCATCTCTTTTCAATGATCAATTAAATGGATGTGATCAACAGAGCAGAAAAAATTATAATTCCCACATTACTATACTTACTTATTAAGTGCTTTATGACATACGTTCTCTTTTTCTAAAAAAAAATTTATATTTTTTATTTTTTAATTACGACACGATTACAGCTTTAACATATTCATTAACACAATCCAGAGCAAGAGTACATCTCCTTCACAAGTGGCTGTTAAGTTTCTAGGTTCACAGTTTAATTAATACAGTTAACAATATTGAACTTAGTATAAGCCCTGTAAGACATAAAATTGAATGAGTTTTTAACCTTTAAAAAACATCTCCATTTCATTTTAGAATATACTTTTCCTTGCAGAAAGACTCACTGTTTTTGCTACTAACACTGAGATATCGGTGCATGCATTTCTAATCTGTATGTATGTGATTATTACTAGTCATAATGGGTTGCACTTGGATCCTTGGCGCCTGTGTATGTTTATAAAGTCATTGGGTAGAATTCAGTGGTAATGTTTATCACCTCTACTAATTAACATAATGCAAATTGCCATGCTTCATCCTCAAATATAATACATTTTTTTAAAATTTGTTGATTTGTGTGTGTGTGCATATCACACAGAACATCCCAAAACATCTTATTCAACTATACACCCACTTCCCAGATGACACCCTCCCATAGCCTCCCTCCCCCAATAGAGCCCTTATATTCTGACATCCCTGCTGTCTGCTGTGTTGTTGGCACCCCCAGCCGTTCCCCACTACTTGTGCATCTGGTGAATCTAATCAGCCTATCTAGAGATTTTTAAGGAAGGTCAGCTGTTCCTCATCTAGCAGCAATCAGTTGTCAATATTCCTTTAGATAAGACGAGGGTCTGCTGTTCATTTTCCCAGTTTTATGATGGGTTACTATTTGGGAGTCCCTTTGGCCACCCTGGCCAACAACTCAAAGGAAGGTATCTCCTCTCTGGCATTGTTGCTTGTTATGTAGCCTTTAACAATGTATATGGACTCTTAAAAAATTATATTGGCCCCTTTAATCTTTGGTTATACTTTCCTTTTGGGTGTTTAAGGCCATATAGTTGGCTAGATAAACCAATTTATTTTTAGTCTTAAGGTCATTTGAGGATCTGTTCCTCAGGGATCACATGGGCTTGGGAGGAGCCCCTGGCTCCTTTCTTTTACTAGTTCCACCTTTGTGAAGATAAGTCAAAGGTCATGCTTGACCATGGTTAGCTTTGTTAGGAAGCATAGAGGAAATGATTCCTCTGTGTTGACCGTCCTCTTTATAGACTGGACACTGGTTCAAGTCCATCTGGTGGGGTCTCCTTGGCGTCCTTACTCAAAAGGACAGGTGACCTACCACAATTACAGGACATTTTGAGAGATGTTCATAGTCCCCTGAAACTAGTCGACCTAGGAGGGCAAGGAACAAAAACTGTCCTTTATGTCCCTCTGACGAAAGTATTATAGGCCTCAAAGTATGCCTGTTAAACATCCAAGAAGGTCAGTTCCACCAGTCTGGTAATTTTGATTACTGTGTGCCATGTAGATAAATCTTTGGCAAAGACCAGTTGTTCTCGGATAAACTTTACCTAGACATATATTTCTTGATCTGGTATGTATCATTTGTCAGTAGGTTGTTGGAGTAACATGGTTCCCTCTGGTTTTTAAAACTAGCTAGGCATTGTTTATCTCTCGCATTGTCCAACCCCTCCATCATGGTTTTCTCACTTAATGTGCCCCGATTTCACCCTTTCTCCCTTAATAATACCCTTCTTCTATGGTCCTACTTCTCTTGAGCTCCTTCTTTCTCTTTATCGCCTAGGATCCTTGTATACCCTTCCTTCCCCCTCACTTAAACTAACCCAATTTTTATCCATATGCCCCTTATTAAGACCTGTTTCCTACTGTTCTCTTTCAGGTTCTTTCTTTTCCTTTATCTTCCTGGTTCCTTTCTATTATCCGGGTTCCTGTAGTTATATCTGGATACATACTCACTTATCAGGGCTTGGTTCTAGGATCCACTTTTGAGGGAGAACATATGTCGGTTTTTTTTCTGAGTCTGTGTTACCTCACTTAGTATAAAAGTTTCTAGTTCCATCCAATTACCTTCAAATTTTGTGGTTTCATCTTCCTTTACTCCTGAGTAAAACTCCGTTGTATAAATGAACCACATGTTCAGTATTCACTCATCAACTGAGGGACACTTAGGTTGCTTCCATCTCTTAGCTATTGTGAAAAGAGCAGCAACAAACATGGATGTACAAGTGTCTCTGCAATAGGATGAATTTTTGGGTATATGCCAAGGAGTGGTATAACTGGGTCAAATGGTAGGTTCCTTTGTAGTTTTTTAAGAGTTCTCCACACTACTTTCCACAGGGGTTGAACCAGTTTGCAGCCCCACCAGCAGTACATGAGTGTTCCCCTTTCCCCACATCCGCTCCAACACTTGGCATCATTTGTTCTCTTGATCTTAGCCAATCTGACTGGGGTAAGATGAAATCTTAAAGTGGTTTTAATTTGCATTTCCCTAATTATTAGTGATGTTGAACATCTTTTAAAGTGTTTCATATCCGTCTTTACTTCTTTTGAGAACTCTCTGTTCAGATCCTTAGCCCATCTTTTAATTGGGTTACTTCTTGTATTGATTCTCTGTTTTTTAAATTCATTATATATTATGGATATTAAAACTCTGTCAGATGTGTCACTGGTGAAGATTTTCTCCCATTCTGTGGGTTTTCTGTTCACTTCCCTGGTTGCCTCCTTTGATGTACAGAAGATTTGAATGTAGGGAACATACCTCAACATAATTAAATCCATATATAACAAACCCACAGCCAACATAATTCTAAATGGAGAAAAATGGGAAGCATTCCCATTGAAATAAGGAACCAGACAAAGCTGTCCAGTATCTCCATTTCTCTTTAACATAGTGCTTGTAACTCTTGCAAGAGCAACAAGACAAGAGCAGGAAATTAAAGCATTTCATTACAACAGCATTGACATATTCAATAACAATTTCCAGAGATAAGATGTATTTCTTTCAAAACTGGCTGTA
>NW_008352871.1:604288-618256 GCF_000622305.1 Nannospalax galili | reverse complement strand
GAAATGATTACCACATCCAGTTAAGTAGCAGGTTACAAAATTAATCTACAAAAGTCTGTAGCCTTTCTATATACCAATAACAAGCAATTAGAGGAAGAGCACATGGAAACTCTCCACTTCACAATAGGTGAATAAAAATAAAATATCTCAGAATAAACCTGACCAAAGGCATTAAAGGGCTCTACAATGAAAATTTTAAATCTTTAAAGAAACAGACTGAGGGAGACATCAGAAGATGGAAGGACCTCCTATGCTCATGGATTGGAAGAATTAATATTGTGAAAATGACAATCCTACTAAAAGTCATTTATAGATTCAATGCAATGCCAATCAAAATCCCCATGACATTTGTCACAGAATTGGAAAAAATCCTAAGATTCATATGGAAGCATGAAAGACCTCAGATAGCCAAAGCAACCCTGAGTGCTAAGAGCAATGCGGGGAGGTGGGTGGATTACTAACAGATTTTAAGTTGTATTACAGAGCTATAGTCATAGAAAGTCATATAAAGTCTGAAACTGTTAGAATAAAACATTGGGAAAAACCTACAAGATATAGGTGTAGGAAAGGATTTTCTAAACCCGACATCAATTGCTCAGGAAACAAGGGCAAGAATGATCAAATGGGACCTTATTAAATTATTCATTTATTTATTTTTCTGAGACAGGAATGTAGGAGTAGGCTGTTGTCCCCAGTTGGTGGAGCTCTTTTGGGAGGTCTTAGAAGGTGTTGCTACCCTGGAGAAAACACATCACTGGGGCTAGGCTTAGAAAATTCTTAAGCCTTGCTGGATCTAAAACGATTCTCTTGCATCCTGTGCCTGCTTGGAAATGTCAGCACTTAGCTTTTGTTCCTCCTCCAGCCACCTCTGCCACCATGCCTCCCCATGATGAAGTACTATTGCCCCTTTTGGACCCTAAATTCAAAGAAGACTTTCTCCAAAATTTGCTTTGGCCTGTGTTTCTATCACAGCAACAGAAATATGACTAATACACAGAGGATTATAGAAGTGGAGAGGGCAGCAGATAGAAAACCACACTGCTGCTGAGGAGCTGGTCTGTGTGGTAATCACTTTCACTCACAGGACAGTGACCTTCAATGCTCAGCACTCTTATTATGTAGGATACAAAGGGAGGCTAATCTCACAGAAGTTTTACATTATATCATTATCTCTGAAAAGCAATTACTTTAAAAGTTCAATGGCACCTAGAAAGTTGGATTAGAGCAATGTTGTAATAAAACTGTGATTTTTACACTAAGCCCAGATTTGAGTACAGTTTTAAAATTTCCTGCACCAAGCTTAGTGTTGTTATTTTACTGCAAAGCCCATGCTTGTCATATTCTGCTCTCCGACCCTGAAGTCAGCAAGAGAGCAGATGTGCCATAATCTGCAGTTCCCAATATCCCCATATACTTGTGTCATTGCAGCAATCCCATTTGATCAGAGTCATCTTTGATCTGGCCGCTTGCTTGTGCAGGTAGCTAAGGCTCTGCTTATTGGTTACTTTGTATCCTACCCAACAGGAAGTTCTCTTGGGGATCTCCCGGCCCCACACTCTTTACTATAACTAAATTGGCACTTGTTTCATTCCAAAACATCATTTCATTCCTAAAGCTCAATTTGGCTTCACCAGTTTTTTATAGAAAAGTTATTTTCTTCTACTGAGTGTGCCTGCTCAGTACCATCTATCTAAAAAACATATTGTATCTGCTTCATTTTCTGTAAAAGTCCCGATTGCTTTAGTGTATTTCTTTTGATAGATGTAATTTCTTTTGAGAAATTAGAGTGCTGTGTTTAAATTTAACTTTTTAAATATGACTTGAGAGAACATATTTTGAAGAATAGACATTTTCCTAAGGGCCAAAGCTACTCATTCAAGAACATGTGCCTAGCATGTTTTTGACTAAGTATTATCATTGTAGCAAAATATATATTGATATGAAATTTGCTAAGTATATACTTCAATGACATTAATAGCAATATTCACCAGAATATTTTCATCATCGCAAAATGACAGTTTGTACCATTTAAATAAAATTCCTATAGAACCTTCACCCAGTCCCTGACAGCCATTTTATTTCTGTTCATGAATTTGATTATTCTCAATACTTTATTGAGTGCCTGGTTTATTTCACTTAGGATAATGTTTCCATATTATAACATGTATCAGAATTTCATTCAATTTTAAGACCTCATGTAAAATATAATATGTTGCTTATGCAGTTACATCTTTGGGCATTGGATTGTTTCTGCCTTTGGACTGCTTTGAATAATGTGTGAAGGAGAGATTGGTACATGTCTTTAGTATAAATAACTCATTACACTTAAAAAGGTAGGCATTGATTTTAAGAACAGACTGAACAACATTGCTTGACCTTACATTTCATAAGAAAAATATAAAAGTTGGAGTATAGTTCAGTGACAGAGTGGATTTTCTAAGCCCAGGATTTGATTTTTAGCCCTGAAAAAACATCAAAGCAAAATAAAACAAACAAAAAACAAACAAATGGCAAATACTTGTGTCTTTCCTTAAATTATGAAAGCAATACTAATCTCAATGTCTATTGATGCCAAATTGCATTTAGTTTTTGAAAAATAATGAGAGAATATAGATCCTCATGCAAATGGATCCGAATACTTGATGACTTTGATACCACTAGTTGAATTTACTTCATATACTTTTTGGTTAATTTTTTTCAATGTTTTATTTATTTCCATGAGTGTATTACCTACATTGGTGTAAGTGCATCTGTGTCATGCAGTGGCCACAGAGGCCTGAAGATAGTATCAGACACATAGAACTGGAGCTATGGATGGTTGTTAGCTGCCATGTGGGTGCTGGTATTTGAATCCGGGTCATCTGTCAGAGCAGCCAGTGATCTTAACTGCTGAGTCATCTCCCCAGCCCCCACTGCATATATAGTTTTGTCTTAAAAGATAGTATTTGCTATCCTGAGGTCCAGGCAAACAAATATCAGAGTTTATAAAGAATTCAACAAGAATGAGCTTCCCGCTCCCCTTGGTCTTCAGTGCTTCACAGTCCTTACCCTCTTGACCAGGCTAAGACTACATGCTTGACATGCTGAAGTTTGAAAAGTTACAAAATTTTTCTCACTGGCATGCTCATGCATATAATCCAACTGACTGTCAGCCATCTATTAGAAATCAAAGGAATAACCAGCATTTCCTATAGAACCCCTTCATTGAGTCATTCATTCAAGGCTTTGCCACCAGTGTAGGACTTTATGACTAACAGGTAGAGACTCTTACTAATAATTAGCAGCACAACTGTGTAATGAGATTCTATTCTATATCTGTTGTATCCAAGAAATTAGCCACTATCCACATGTGCTCGCTCATTCATGTGTAAAATATGACTATTTAAACTGAAACTCTAATTAAAAACCAAAGTAATTGTTCAGAAAGTGCCATAAAGATTCCTCTAGCTGTCCAACTTCATTTCTAAGTTTTACATTCTCAAGAATTATATATAAAAGGGAAAGTGACTTAGGGATATTCATTAGCACTCTTGTCAAAATACAATTAAATAAAGGCTGTTAGACTAAATACTGCTTACTGCATTTGAGAAACTTACATAAAATTTAAAGAAAAGGTACAATTTACCATAAACATTGGTCTTCAATTCTAGCTGGACATAATCTGATATTGGTTAAAATAATATATAATGCTTTCCTCTTGGTCTTTGGAGTTTACTGTTAGCTCAACAACCTAGTAGACAATAATCAGAAACAAGCACCTAAATGAGGACAGGTGACAAGCAGCAACAGTCCAAACACATGTCAAACACGTAAATGTAACAGTTCACACTCTCAGCACACAAAAATGGCAATCAATTATAGAAAGCTCAGAAAACTTGTCTTGATTTTGAGAGGAAAATGCAAAATTTTAAAAATTTTAGAAAACACAGGAAAAATTTTTTGCTTACACCATAGGGAATGAATTCCAAAATAAATGTAAAAATGATATGCTACAATACTTTTAAAATTATTTAAATGCCATATATTGTATTAAACAGAAATAAAACCTATTTTTATTAAATAAGTTTAGAGAGATTGCACAGACGTTAAGAGTACTTGCTGCTTTGGTAGAGGACCTGAGTTTATTTCCCAGCACCCAGGTAGGGTAACTCACAACCTCCTATAATTGTAAAAGAATCTAATAAAGCTTCTGGTTAGAATGGGCATTAACACTCATATGCATATACCTATATGCAGACACATACACAAAGAATTAAAATCAATAAAAACACATCTTTAAAAGAATGTAAATGGTATAAAATTTACAACACTTGCTTTCTATTAGAAGAGGCAGTGTAGACAAGTAGACAGGAGTCTTACCTTTATATTTCCTATCTATATATTTAATGAGTATGATAGAAAAGAGATCTGTTACACTATTTCCTATGTTTATCTCAAACAAACATGTCATAACTATTAATTGTGATTTTTAAAGTGCCAAGATGTGAACATAGATGTGTGAATATAAGGTGCCGTTCACAGGCAACCTTAAGAATTCTTCTGGCATTGGCCTTTCTGTTGAAAGAATCTCGCTGCAGAAGAAGTGAAAAAGTGACTCACCTGATTTGGCACATTGTAATCACACCTTTATTTGAAGCACAGTAATCCAGAAAGACAAGGTTCCAGTTCTCTGTAAGACCTAACAGTCTGTGCTATGGCTCCACCCCAAGTGCTAAAAGTCAAGTTCCACATTTATCTGGCTGAGCTGGGAAGCAACTGCTGTTACAAACACCATGTGCCAATTATGCCAGGGATGCTCATTCAAATGTGGATTATGCGGACCTGTCCCACATGTTCTAACAGAGCAAACAAGATGGAAGGTTGCTCGGGGTCTGAGGTTTTACATGCAGTTTTTTGTAATTCCTTTATTTGAATGTCCAATGTTTGGGAGGTAATATTTCAGAGAGTTTCCAGACTATCTTAGCTTTGTCAGCTTACAACAAAGCTTCATGCATTGCATAATTTATGAAGAACAGTCATTTTATTCTTCAAGATCTAGAGACTGGGAAGTGCAACATCTAGGTGATAGCAGAAATGTCAGAAGAGAGATTACTTCCTGCTTTATAGAGCCCTCCATTCTCACATGTGTAAGTAGGTCTGAAGCATTGCTAATCCTTCCTTTATTGTACTACTTATATTCTTTAGGCTTCTGCTCTCTTGATGTAATCGCCTCCCAAAGTACGCACTGTCTACTACCTGCACTGTACTGCTTAGGTCTTGTTTTGTTTATATTTCTGTTTTTGAGGCAAGGTCTTGACTTTGTAGTCCTTGGAACTTTCGAACTCATGGCAATTCTCCTGTTTCAGCCTTCCAAGTGTTGGAATTATAAGGCATCACCCCCAGCTACAGATTTGGATGCGAACACTAGAGCTTCAAGAAATAAACATATGCAACACTTAGCATAGTGTATTGATAGACGTTAATAAGTAAATGGCATGCAATTTCAGAGGAATGATTAGCAATTGATGTGAAAAAGAGAATTATTTGTCTATTTGTTTTCAGATGAAGATTTTCAAGAATATACCACAACATTGATGTCATCACCAAAGGAGAAAAAATATTAAGAACCAGTTGAGGGAAATGTTCTAACAAAAACAAAAGGAGATAAAATGAAATATCTCACATATTTGACCAGAAGCAAACCAATTTTCACTGTGCCTGGTAAGACTGAGGATAGTTTGAGCTTCAGATCATGGCATTGGGAGGAGTTTGGACTTTATCTTATGTGCTTCAGAAGGTTTGAGTGGCAAACTCATGAATGTAACTTTTAAGTTCCAGTAATGGACTTCAATTAATATAATACCCACCCTGGAAGAGGAAGCAGGAAACGGGGCAAGACTATGGGAAGAAGAGACAAAATTCAAACAATCAAATTTTTTTTTTCATACATGAGCATAAGGACCCACACCAAAAGACAAGGAAAAAGTGGGTTTTTCTGGATATATGATACATTAGTTGAAGTATGAAAATTGAAGTGGAAGAGAAGATTTAGCAAGTAGATGGATGGTATGGCTTTGGATGGTTTTCTTTAAGTCATTTCCTTTGGAATATTTGAAATATTTTGAGGTAATGAGTAGACATTTTGGCATATAGATGTGGCAATTAGCTGCAAAGCATGAATTCAAGTTATAAAATTTGGATTTTGTTACTGAAACCTCCAAATATAACACCTGTATTATGGACAGAATAAAACAATAAACTGTAAAGAACTATAATGAACAACCAGGAAATCATAGTTCACCGATGATTTGTGTAAAATTAAGTTATATAGACTAGATTGTAAAGAAATGTCTTGATCCCAAAGTATCGAGAGTTGTAATTGTTAATCTTTGTTGTCTATGTGGATGGATTTAGAATTACAAAGGAGGTTAGTAAAGCAAATATGTATGTCTGCTGTGAGAATATTCCCAGAGAGGATTAACTAAAGGGAGAACACCCACCCTGAATGTAAGTGACAATATCCTGTGGGCTGAGATCCTAGACAAAATTTAAAGAGAAGAGCGAAAGTCAACCCAGTGCTGGCAATCTTTGTTCTCCATGGGGTAATCTGTTCTGCTCCAGCATGCCTTATTCACCTTAGAAGAATGAACCCTCTGAAACCATGAGCCAAAATTAACCTTTACTTCATTATGTTGTTTATAGCAGGTATTTGGTCACAATCCTAAGGAAAGTTGTACCAGCAGATACTTGAATTGATTTGGAAAATCAGAGGTCACAAATCTGTAAGAGTATTCAAGGAAATCTCATGACAGAAGAGGAACATAAACTATTCTAGACAAATATGTCAGGCTTGGTTAAATGAAGCAAGAAATCCTTTCTTTCAGTGAAGCCATGTGTGTGGAAATGTGAACAACTTCTGACATGATGAATTCTATTCTCTCAAGAATTCGATAAAAGCCTCTGTTTTCTTGTATTCACTAACACTCAGAATCATGAGACAGGGTGAATGATATGGAAGAGATTTGCTGGAAAAGGAACTGACTGCTTGTGAGATCCTGGCAGTGCCACTCATTATAAAAGTTTTGTCTAGGACAAATGTAAATAATGGTTTGTATATGAAAAAGATACCTAAAATATTCTGAAAATCTCAATATTAGGAATGAGATAAAGAATTATCAAACTCCTTGCTTACATATGAAGGAAAATAAATACGCCCAGATAGTTGAATAGTTGATTCATTTAAAGGCAGGTTGGCCTCTGGGGATGACAGCACAAATCAATAATTCTAACACCTTGGTGGCTAAGGTGGAAGGACTGTCAGTTAGAGGCCAGTTCAGGCTCTGTGGACATTTGAAGGCCTGCCTGGGCAAAGGTATGTCCCTGTCTAAACAAATAAGACAATGTTTATGGTATTCCTTTGGTGCCTATGGGGTATTCAGTCCAGGGGTCCCCTGGATTCCAAAATTCATCAATGCTCCAGTTTAGTTTATTAAATGGCATTATATCTGCATGCAGAACTCACGTTCAGAGAGCAAACTGTATTTTGTCATTAGGAAAAAATAAGTTCATTTTCAATCTTGGATAAGTCATCTAACTATTCATGGATTTCAGTCCCTTTTAGAATTAAGAGAATTGGCTGAGCCACACAGAACTAATGTTTAGCTATGTGGAACTGAATCAATAACACCACTGCTCATTTCAATAGCCAATTACCAGAGGTGAATAGTTTTATATAACAAGCACATGATCTAATCTGCTGTATACTACTGTGCTTTCTTTCAGAATGCACATGTTTGAGGAGGAAATGGGGGGAGAAATCAGTTGCGCTTTCCAGGCAACAGGAAGAAGCTCTTTTGCAAACGGGAGGATTGGTAGCATCCCTCTTCAAGTTACATTTCAGATGGCACCTGCTCATGCGTCAAGCTGCCAAGGCCTGGCTTTTTCAGCCTTGCTTCCTTTTTTTTTTTTCTTTCAAAATTTGAAACTTTGCAGTGCCTTGAGTTGCTGATCCTCCCAAGGAAAGTAACATATGAAATAAAAATAACCCTAACAAATCAAGTCCAGATAGATGCCAAAGGTAAGACTTCATAGCTAAGCACACAGCAGTAGCTTCCAAATACTGTACATGAGTGCATAGCTTCCCTATCATCTTTCATCAACGTTATTGCATATTTGAATTGATTCTGTTATGCCATAAAATAAAAGACAATTATTCAGGAGAAAATGCCTGTCTTTGGATAGACATTAGGATATTTGTTATCTATTTTGTGTAGTGTGGAGTAAGGGAAAGTCGACATTAAAACATTAAAGCTTTGGGACTCCCCAGACAGCTGTTGTACTCCTGCCCTCCTCCCATGATCTGTACAGTGCTACATCACTAACCAGCAGCTAAGCTTCAGGGATACAACACAGGAGATGGTAATAAAGGTTCAAGGACAGGGGAAAGGAGGGGAGTAAAGGAAGGCAGTGAGAAAATGCAGCAAACGTGATTAACAGCTGTTTTCTATAGCAAGCTTCCACCAGGGATCTACAGCTGTATCACTGTACTTCTATTTTGCAGACTGTACAGGGCTAAATTAGAAGACTCATGTAGGAGGAAGATCTATGGCAAGATGCAAAGGAACTCCAAGATCCATGGCAATGGCCATCAAATGCCCTCACTCTTAACAGAGTCCTCATATCTAGATCTGTACTCTTACCAATTCGTATTCTGAATGAACTCTTACCAATTTGAGATTGTTCTGAGTGGCTGCACCCAGTGGGTGTTTTCCTTCTTTCTGTGAGGAAGGGTGAAGGGGAGTGTTGACGGAACACCCTCCAATTGTTTCTTTCCATTTTAATAAGTCAACATATTGCTGGATTTACAGACTGCTTCCTGAGCCTCAAAACAGAATACAAACTGCTTTTGTATGGGAAACTGTGTCTAACAGTAATGTCCTAGGAGCATTCAAGTTGGAGCCTGAAAGGCAAAGCTTTTAGTTGTTTTCCAAATAAGTCAGTGGTTTCTGCAAACATTGCCTCTAACGTTATATCCTAATTCCCAAATAAACACAACAAAGGGGTAGAGAAAATGAGAATACAGTGACCGTGTAACCCTCAGTGTATTCAAGGGAATATATTTACTCTGAAGTGGTCCCTTAAGAAACGGATCCTCACCCCTTCTATAGTGCAGACTCCTTCATTTAGGCTTGCTCTCCACACGCTCAGTGCTCAGGAAATGGATGGTGACCAACCACCCAAAGGAGTTTCTCAGCAATACTTAAACACATACACATATGACCTCTTCACAGGCCTTGTAAAGCCCACAGCCAAATGAAGATCTTTTACACAAGGCAGATACACAGAAGAATTTACAAGGTTGGGCACTCCCTGTTGGTGGCATGAAAGGGTGGGAGGTGCTGAGGTCAGGGTTAAATGACACTGAAATGAAGGCTCTTGCCCTGTCCTCTCCTTCCTTCATCTATAGAAGGAGTCTCCAGTGAGCTCCCTCCTCTGGAAACCTGCCCCCTCAGCTTAAGAGCACAGCATTTCAAAGCCCCATAGCTAAAGCCATCCATTTAAAGGAGCCTCAAAGCCTGACCAATGGCCAGAATTGTGCCATTAGCGTGCTTCCTTTATCCTCTTAAGTTCTCGTCAGTGTTTTCCTTCTTTCTCATGAGTCTTTTCCCTTTATGATGTGCAGGTCTTCTAAGATGCCCTGTGAGATCTAGGCTATTCAGGAACCAGCAGACTCTCCGATTCCCCAGACTGAACGAGATGTTTTAGCATTCTGTCCCTTCAAACCCACTCTTCTGCCTGCAGCAGTGACCCGCTAGAAAGTAATTGCTGCCCTTTATGTCCAGGTGTGCGCACCCTATGTTTTATAGCGTCAGGCGGCTGAGCCAAGGCGGCCTCTCCAACGCCCCACGGGAGTGCCAGTTCCGGTTGCAGCTGCGGATTTTTCACTCCTAGCTCCCGGTATCCCGCACCGGCTGCCCACAGGGCTCTGCGGGCCTCTTCCCATTGTGTCCGCAGGGCTACGGGGCTGGCTAGTGGCTGGGGTACCCGCGTCAACCACGGATCCCTTGTGGGAAGGATCAGAGAAGGGAAGGGGGGCCTGGAAGAGGGAAAGAGAAGGGCCCCCTGAAGGCACAGCGCTTCATCAACAAAGCAGAGCCCCCTGGACCTCCCTGTAATATATTTTGCAGCTAAACGCCACCAACTGGAGCGCTTTCTGGCGTGTCCCACGCGTGGTTTTTGTGTGTGAAAGATGGGATGCTCCGGGCGGATTCATTTTTTTTCTTCTTTACCTCCCTCGGATGAAGTCCCATCTGGGTTGGCTTTAAGCCCCCGCATCTTCATATTGCCACTATGCTTCCAAGCAAAAAGCTGCAGGTTGGAAATGTACGTCCCCAAAGACTCCATTACCTACGTATCACTATGAGTTCTACACAGTTTAACTAGCAACCGTTAATTTCAAAATCCCCACGCTCATCCATTCTTGGAGAATGCTTTCAAAGTTTGGGAGCTCCTTAGATCCTGATTTCTGCCTCCTTCCCACATCGCGCAAAACCAGGCGCTCAGAGACCCGCAGATGATGCTGCAAACTTGCCCAGCCCGAACCCTGCAGGCCACTGAGACTCAGCATCCCAAGAGGCAGTTCCCCTCTGCATCTCCAAAAGCGGCTCGACACTGTCTCAAAAAGGCTTAACCTAGTCACACAGCATAGACAAAAATCTAGAAACTTCTTTGTTAAGCAGGTGCTGCTCACCCAGAACAGACACCTTGCACAACTTGCAGCGAAATAAACAAACATCACATCTCTGCAGGGATACTTGTTGAATCCCGTTTGAGCTTAAAGCTGCAATTTCCGATTTAGCCTGAAGGTTTTTGATTCCAGCCCCCCAAACCCCTGCTGCATCCCTTATGATTCTGGACAAACTGCTGAGTCCTTTCCGCACCTATTCTCCACGCTGTCGACCACCAGTGGAAAACCGGGCGCGTCTTCTTTTAAAATTCTAAAGCCGGTACCTTTGCAATCATTTGAAAGACTTACCCTTCGA
This sequence comes from Nannospalax galili, assembly GCF_000622305.1. Taxonomy (NCBI): domain Eukaryota; kingdom Metazoa; phylum Chordata; class Mammalia; order Rodentia; family Spalacidae; genus Nannospalax; species Nannospalax galili. Next base: position 607,235 of record NW_008352871.1, on the reverse strand, counting down.
TATGATTGTTCTCCGAAATCCAGCAGCTCCGCCAAGCAGATGCAGCTCTCCAACTTTGCTATGCAAGGAGACCTTCCCGAGTTTAAACCAAGCAAAAGCAGTCTGAGACTTTTAAATCTGGGGAACCCGGAGTGTAGAGTCGGGTTTCTTCTCTGTATCAGCACCCTGGAAAAACATTCAGTCCTTCTTCAGTAGAGAATTCTTTCAAACCCTTTATCTGTATTACTATTAATGCGCAGAGCACACGGCATTGCATACAAATAGGTCCAAGTGTGCACTTCTATTGGTGGCTGCGGAGGCCCCTGGGTCCTACTGCTCCCTCTCTATAAACTACACTGCAACCCTAGGCATGCAGCTTAAGAGACGCTAAGGGGAAAATGGATTTAATTGATTCGTTACCTCGGGTATTGTAATGCCTGCTGAGATGTTTAACTAAGAAGGGGAAGAGCCTTCATATTTAAACTCTGGTCATGTGATCTATCATTTCCTATCTGCTTTTAATTGTCTGTGTGGGGTAGCTTTGATAATACAAAGGATTTTAAAGGAACACTTTATTCTGAGGAAAATATCATACAGATACTTCGGACAATAAAACCTTTCTTTTGCCGTCTACATTTTGCTTATAATGCACCACTGTCTTCTAAATCCAGGCACTGTTATTTGGCCAAATATTTTTGCACTTCATAGAAGTAAAATAGTATCCAGTTTTATTCGTGAAAATGCATGTCTAATCTAAATAGCGTAAGTTAAATGGGTTAAAATGGCAGAGCCCAAAATGTGTGCACCAATTATAGAACACGAAAGATTTCATTAAACAGTGCTCCCCGCCCCAGTCATCAAAGACAATAGCATAGGTATGGTTTTAACTTTGCAAGATGAGATTCTGAATTTTTAAAATCTGATTCTTGATATGAAAATATACATCAGCATAAAATATCAACAAGGTCATAATTTGTCAATTATTCATAATTAATTAATTGCCACATTTTCTTTCTCCAGTTTTGCTTTCAGCTAATCTATTAGTGAGGCAAATTGGCAGAAGCAGGAGATCTAAAGTGAGCCAGACCTGTGGGACTGGTGACTTGAAACATTTTAACATTATGCCCCCCCTCCCAAAAAAGTCATTATATCATCAGTTAGGGGAACTATTTCTAAAAAAGAGAATATTAATAGCTGAAATTAATTCTTTAAGTACACTAATTTTTGAGCTTCAATTTTGCAGACAAATTTTCATGTAGAAGGAAATGACACAGACTTTCCAGCCAGTCCTAAGATAGTTATATAAGTTCCTATGACATGGTGGATAACAAGACTTTGTTGTACTTAGAAGCAAATTTACAAAATTATGACATCCATAGTTTATAGCTGAATGCTGTTTGAAAGTGATGTTCTGAATACAGTCAGCAGCTACCAGCCCATAAATTCACCAGCCATGTATAAACTAAATAGATGAAAATGCAAAATGAAAAATACAACAGAATTCAAATCTTATCCAAATAGATTGAATAGTATTTGAAGTTATGGTGTGCATGCCAGGATTCCTCTTCATTTCCATAGCTGCTTCCATTACCAGTCCTTCCCTTCCCCCACCAGTAACCCTTGACAACAAGAAGTGTTACTACAAGCCCAGGTTGCCTTTGCTGCCTTCCAGACCTAACTTACAGATTGCAGCCCACAGGAAAGAAAGTTAACTCTTACAGGGCAGAAGGTGAAATGAAAGTTTTCTTTACAGGTTACTAAATCTAGTGTCCTGTGTATGTTCTCAAAGTTTTTACCAAATCATGCATATTAGAAAATAACTGTGGACACTGATTTTGAATTGAAAGGTATGAACATTGGCGTTAGAACATTATCAATTTCCTTGAGTGCTGTGCTCCTGAGACAACTTCTGTAATGATGACTTTTACTTGGGGTCATTGAAATCACATATGCTACATTTAATTTATTTTTCAATTTACAATAGCATTCATAAAAACGTATGAAGATATTTCCATGTTGATAAGGAATATAGCATGAATTGGGTATTAGTAAAAGAAAATGTATTATGTGGTAGGGAAAGGGCAAGGATCTAATAACATTGAATGGAGATATTTTACAGTCAGTTATTTTTAAAAATAAGTATGTTGTGCTTTCAATATCCTACTACATGTGAACCTCAGAAAATGATAATTTGTTTCATAAGTACAGTTAAAATTCTGCTTCTAAGTGAAAATTTCCAGAACTGAGAAAAGATGTGTCCTCTTCATGTGGATGTGCTGCATCCAAATCTGTACTTCACCTATGATCAGCAAATGAGAGCGCTGAAGAAGGGACAAGGAGGATAGGGAAAGAAAATAAACAACTCAGTCTTCTAGCACATCTATTATCCATTCTAGTTTCAAGTTTCACTTTTAAGATATATTCTGATACAGAAAGTTATACAGAACCTTAAATTGAATTTTTGAGAAAAGCAATTCTGCATGTTTAGCGAAATTCTATTTATCCATATTATTCTTAAGGAAACATCAAATGATAATGCATCATGATAAATGTTACAATATGTTAACTCCTTGTAAGTGATCATGTTGAAACCACAATAATCGTCATGTCTCTTAGGTCAGTAGGAATACCCTTGACCCATTCTTTATTATTTGAAGTACTGTTGAACACCTCATTTTGTTGGTGCAGTTTTCAAGGACAATATATGCTTTGTCAGATGCTGATTTCCATTATGTCCTTGAATCATGATGGCAATATCTTACTGTTGCTAATATGAACATTTATAAAAGTTAAAAAGCAAATCATACCTGGAATATGTGTGGATGCCAGTAGTGTAAATATTTTGTTTACTAAATTTAAGGCAGTACGCATATAGTACTTAATAAAATTTAATGAACTCTAATAGCTTACTATGTAAGCTATTGTTCTTTTAAAACTAGTGTGCTTTTTATGTTTAGATATGTATCTG
>NW_008352871.1:578406-604250 GCF_000622305.1 Nannospalax galili | reverse complement strand
GTACTTTATTAATGTGTTATTAAATATAATATTCATGCATACTTATTTTTTGAGTAATGAAAATAAAATTACTACTGTAAAGCCACACTTTGAAAATATAAATATTAATTTAAGAATGAGTTCAAATGATGATAGAATTTATAGGTGTTAACCAGTATTAAAAAGAGGTATTTCCATTACTTGTAATTGAGATGAAGTGGTCTATTATGTAATAGATTAAAATGTCTTTAAATTAATTAGGAAGTTTCAAAAGCATATGACTTAAAAACAACTACCAGTGAACTCCACATTCCTGAAGAGAAAACCTCAAATGATTAAAACATCTAACATAAATTTTAAGGGAAATATGAAACTTAAATAGATAATGTAAATTTGAGATCAAGTGACAGGGGTGAGAAGTCCGTTGCACAGGGATTTTGGTAAGGTGATATCTGTGAACAGAATGCTCATAATGCTTCGAATTCTAATAAAAATTGGTATAGAAATGTGTATGAACAGGCTACTTTACATGATATCAAAATATAAAGCAGGCAAGATAAAGGTTGACAATAAAAGAATAGAAAGGGAACACTGGGAAATCATAAAAGAACAGCCAACACAACAAAAGTGGAACAGTCAACTGCTCTAGACCTTTGAAACTAAAGAATGTGTTAGTAGATTTTTTTTAACCAAATCCTTGTTTCTAAATAATATTTCTACTTATTTATTAAATAAATCTGGATATAAAACTCCAACTATTTTAATGAAAATAGAGAAATGTATTCCTACACTAAAATGTTTATAAATTATAATATTATTTTGAAGTATAACAAGAATATAAATGGATAGATACTGATATAGATAAAGATACATAGTGTCTAGCTAGTTAAAAAAGAGAGATAATCATATCAGTCCAACAAACTAATGAGAAATTACACGTACAATATCTCTACATGAGTCCATGTGTATAGCTAAAGGCTATATAACAAGAAATAGTGTCAGATGGGAAATCTTCCATGAGTTATTGGCCAGGGTGAGCCAAGAGACTCCCAAAATTACACAAGCTATTGCCACAGCCCTGATGACCTCTCAGAACTTGAAGGTAAGACCCTACTGCCAAAGGCAGAACATATATCAGACACAGGATTTGGAGCATAGACCTGGAACTGATCTGAAACCACTTCCCCTGAAGGTTATCTCTCATCGCTGTGGAGAGCACTATGAAGGTGCCGAGGGAAACCATTAATCAATGGTCTAACACCAGCTTCAAAACCAAATAACCACATCAATGGCCAGCACAGCATACAACATTGGTGGTTAGTGTAGTAGTGGCACTTTGATCTTGGGGGCAATCAACAGCTACCTAATTAGAATAAAAACCTACTCAACAGGAGGAAACTCTAAGTGTGGTACTGTAAACATCCAAATGCACATGGCTAGAGAGGTCATACATCTTAGAGAAAACCTGAAGACTTTCACATCTCTAGACTAAAATAATTTCTCGCTATGTGGAAAATATGTATCTTTATATTTACAGACAAATATCCCAGTCACCACTTATCAAAGAAGCTTATTTTGTACCAGTCGGAGACTATTACCAAGAACCATAACTGGTCACACAGACATTGTCTATGAATTGTTCAAATCTAAGTGACACATCTACAGTGTAAACTATACATCTAAGGTGCATGGAACATAGAGTAGGGGTAATGAAGACAACACTAATAACTCAGTTCTCATTAATGAAGATCCCTCATACAACAGAGGGACAGAATACAAAATGTTACAAATGGCCAAAACATAGAGATTAAGAGTCTACAGACTACTGGTCCATAAACAGGACTCATATTAATCTTCACCCACCCAGGGCTCAGGGACCATTGCAGAAGAGGCAGTGGAAAGATTGTAAGAGCCAGGGAGGAGGTCCATGACCATATGGAAACAGAGTCCTACATGATCCTGGGACTCTACTCATATGATTCTATGACAATGTTGTCAGCATACAAAAATCCCATGCAAACTCAGGCAAACAAAACCCAGCATATAACTGGGGAAATCAAAAACAGACCCCAGTCTTAGTTGAGGAAACATTGGCATCTGATTACTGCTGAGTGAGGAAGAACTGATCTTTCTAAAACAAGAAATTCTAGATAGGCTAACTAGACCTCAGTGGATGGTCCTGCATAGGGAATGTCTGGGGACACTGACTTGATACATTGTGCCTTAATACGGATGACAGAGTATAAGGGTTCCAATGGGAGTGAGGGGGTGGTGGGACCATGCCAGGTAGGGATGGGGGTATAAAGATGATTAAGATATTTTGAGACATTCTGTATAAAATACACAAAAATTCAATAAAAACAAATTTAAAAAGTTAGAGAATCCAATTTGAGTAGTATTCAGTTTAAATATCAGCATAAAATTTTGGACTAACACAGCTTTTGTTTTACTGATTAGTCTGTTTTCTTCATAAACACATCCTACTCTTAAACTCCATAACTTGACAGACAGTGGCAGTTTAAGGCAAAAGACAGATTATTTATCAATAGAGGAAACTGAGAGAGTACCCTTATAGATTTTTGACTCTGGAGTTGCAACAATCAATTTTCCATATTTCTATATTAATGGTAATATACAGATATTGTGGTTTGCCCTTTAAAGACAAAACTAGGCAACATCATATAGAAGAAAACCTCTGTACCAAATACTTCTGCTATATGTAAAAACTACCCATTTTGTCTTTTTTAGGAATGCCTTTAGGGTATGCTCATAAAGCTTCAAAATTTAATCACTTAAAACTATGTATTCGTTCATTTACCACATTTCCTAGAGTGTTAAATTCAATCACATTGTAATATTATTTGCTTTTATCCTGGACTAACTTAAGCTTTTACAAAAGTTGAATCACTTACTCATGTAGTGAATTTAAATATACACTAATAGACAATGTGTCGAGCATATAAAAGAAGGTAGTTATTTTGAAATTACATTTATTATTATGTGCATGAATGTTGTGTCAGTGTGGCTGTACATTCCTTGGTGCATATGTGGAGGTCCAAGAGCAATTTTGTGGATCTGATTATCTCCCTTTTTGTTTTATTGGATTCTGGAGATGGATCTCAGCCTGATAGGCTTATGCAGAAAGCACCTTTACCTACTGAGTCATGTTGCTGTCCCCAAAGAAGAGAACTTTTTAAAAGAATCTAAATAGCATACCCTTTTCATTGAAATGTAAAGATAAATGACTACAAGAGTCAGTATGTGAAAGTGAGAGATTGCATAAAATAAAATTCAATATTAATTAATATTAACATGGTTGACATTTCCTTTGCTTGAAGTTCAATAACAAAAACTGGCTTGCTAATAAAATTCGGCATTTATCTTATTACTTTGAAAATAAAACTTTTGTTATTCCTTTAGAGAGTGCCTTCTTTCATATGTTGAATTTCAGTGTAGGTAATCAGTATGAACCTCATCTAAGGTAGAGAACCCAGTTTGAGTGGCTTTCAATGAAAATATCAGTATAACACTTTTCAGTACTCACCTTTCTTTTTATTGACTGGTCTATTTTCATCATAAACACAGCCTATTCTGCAACTTCATGAGTAATTTGACAGACGGTAGTAGTTTAAATGAAGCAGGTAGTTGAATTATCAATAGAGAATATAAATAGACTATCTTAAAAGTAGATTTAAAAAAATTGTTTATTAATTTTATTTTATAAAAAGTGAATTTCCTGCATCATGTAAATGTACTCAAATCTTGCAATGTCCACAGAGGTCAGAAGGCAGTGACAGGTCCCTTGGAACTGGAGTTACAAAGAGTTGTTAGCTTCCCTGTGTGTGCTGGGAATGAACCTGCATCCTTTGCAAGAGCAGCTAGTGCTCTTAACCATTGAGAAATCTCTCCAGCCCCCAAAGTAGATTTTGACTCTAGATTTGATGGTAGAAATGTGATTAGTTTCCTGATAGTGTTAGTTATACTTAAACATGAAGCCTACTTTTTGAAAAACCTTGATTTTTGCAAATAGAGCATGAGTTTGGAAGGACAGGATGTTCTACCCATCAAATTCTGAGTATAAGCCAAACTGATACTTAAAAATAATCATTGAATGACAAATTTGTTTTAAAGGAGATTAAGTCTCCACATTCTCAGCCCTAGCTTGGGTCACAAAGCCTGCTCTCCAGCACAGCCTGATAAGTGTAATTCATCCCTCATCAAAAAAGCTTCATATTGCAACATATGGAAAAGATTACAGAGATCCACAAGTGATCGAAATGTGTAGAATAAATGACTGGAATACCATCTGCAATTAAAATCTACAATGCAAGCCCCATGCCCAAGGTTCAGGAACATCATGGAAGATGGCCTGAAAGGTCTTAAGAGACAGAGGATCAGGATATCTGATACACAAGACCTTCAAAGAAGACAAAGATTCAAATGTGAAAGGGACTGAGTGGGGGCACTGGAGGAGTCACAGGGCATGGGGAGGAGTGAAAACAGTGCAAATGCAGTATTTGTGTTTGAAATTATGAAAAAAAAGAAAAAAGAAAAAAGAAGGATTAGAGTGAGAGAAAAGTTTTGGGAAAGGGGCCAGGGATACAGATGGAATTTGAAGAATCAAAACATAGCTGCTGCTACTACGATATTTCTTACAGAATTGACTTGAATTAACAAATACCTAAGAATGGAAATGTTTAAATATTTAACTTTATTCTTTTCTGTCCATTGAAGCAAATCCACTCCAAAAGTGAAGGTGAATGATAATCCTGATTAGGAAGTGATTAAACTTGTTAATAATCATTAAGATCTGTGTTTTATAGTTAGTAGTGGGTTTTTTTTTTCCCGTTCTGTTTTTGTATAACTCACAAGTTATGTTTCAAACTTGTTGCTTAAAAAAAGAAATTAAAGCAAGTATGACTGTTAAATCAAACAATCAAAATACACATTTCAGTCTTCTTTCTCATTGTTTCTGTATTTTGGGTAGGTCAGTTTCTGTTCTCCTGGAACTCAGATCACTGCTTTCTAATGTGTTTCTGAAATCTTACTATTGTAAGTGTATTATAAATTTTATAAGCTTTATACATTTTAAAGACTTATTTATGATTTTATTTATGTATGTGTGCAAGTGCCTGCATGTGTGTGTAGGGGTGTGTGTGTGTGTGTGTGTGTGTGTGTGTGTGCGTGTGTGTTCCACATGCATGCCTGGTGTCCACAGATCCCAAAATAGGGCATCAGTTCTGCCTGGAACTGTAGTTAAAGGTAATGAACCACCATATGGGTCCTGGGAACTGAAACTTAATCCTCTGCAAGAGCTGCAAGTGCTCTTACCTGCCAAGCCACCTTCAGTCCTTAAGCTTTATATTTTAAGATATTGTTTATCAATATTAGAAAACACCTATTTACGGTGCATCTTATTTAGTACCAAAAAATGTGCATCTATCTGTACAAGTTACAGATATCATCAACCAATATGACACTTAAAAGTGATAAAGGTTAAGAAAGAGACTAAAATCCCAATAAATAAAATTAACCAAACAAGAATTCATTCTTTGAAAAAGTAAACAAGACTGACAAACCCTTAGCCAAACTGACCAAAAGAAAGAAGACACACACAAAAAAATTAGAGCTCAAAAGTGTGCATTTCAAGAGACGCTACTGAAATGCAGAACATTATTAGAGGTCACATTGCAAACCTATACTCTAAAAATCTCGAAAATCTGGAAGAAATAAAAGAATTTCTAAATGTACTCCATGTACCAAAATGAAATCCAAAAGATGTAAATGACTTAAAACCATTCTAAACAATAACATAGAAATTATAATCAATAGTATCTTTTTTTATGAAAAGAACAGTACTAGAATGTTTGAATGCTAATTCTATCAACCTTTCAAAGAAGATCTGATACCAGTATTTCTTAACTTGTTCCACAAAATAGATATTGAAGAAACACTACCAAATCCATTCTATGAAGCCAGTTTTATTCTGATACCCAAACAAGGAACAATATACACAAACACACACAGAAACACAGACACAGACACAGATACACACACACACACACACACACACACACACACACACACACACGTGCGCCCCAGAACTATAGATCAATTTTTTTGATGATCATAGATGCAGAAATTCTGAACCAAGTGCTTGCACATTGAATTGAGGAACATATTAAGGAGATCATGTATTATGAAAAGTGATCTTCATCCAAGAGAGGCAAGGGTGGTGCAACATATCTAAATAAACAAATGTAATACACCACATAATCATACCAAAGAACAGAGACCACATAATAAACTCTATTGACGACAAAGAGGCATTTGAGAAAGTTCAACATGCCTTCATGATGAAAGTTTGTGAGAGGCTAGTAATAGATGGTGCATACCTCAAAATAATAAAAACTATATACATTAAACCTAGAGCCAAAATTATACTAAATGGAGGCACACTGAGAGAATTTCTTCTGAAGTGAGGAACAAGACAAAGATGCTCATTTTTCCCTCTTTTATTTATTATAGTGATCAAAGTCTTAGCTTTAGCAATTACTAGAGAAAAGTGTAAAGGGGATAAAAATAAGAGAGAAAGAAGTCAAACTCTCTAATTTGTAGTTGGCATGATTTCATACCTATAAGATTCTATATAATCTACTGGAGAACTATTGAATGAACACAGTAAAGTGACAGGACAACAAATTAATAAGAAAAAAGTAGCTTTCTTGTATACCAACAATATACCCACAGAGAAAGAAGCTAGGAAACTATCCTTTTCAAAATAGCCCCAAAATACGTATTTACTGGGAATACCTAAATAAAAAAATACAAAATCTTCTGTACTGAAAACTTCAAGACACTGAAAAAGGAAATCAAAACAGACATTAGATGATGGAAACACTTTCCATGTTCCTAGATTATCAGAAAGAACATTGTAGAGTGAGTATACTAGCAAAGGTAATCTAAAATTTAATGCATACTTATCAAAATCCCAATATAATGGTTCACAGAATGAGGAAAAAATAACACAAGCATTCATATGGAACAATAAAAGACCACAAATAGACAAAACATTCCAGGGAGAAAGAACATAGCTGGAGGTATCACAATATCTGACCTCAAATATACTACAGAGATATAATGATAAAAACAGTTTGGTAGTTATATAAAAACAGAGAGGTAGTCCAATGGAACAGAGTAGAAGACTTGAAGATAAAACAAAGCATCTATTCCCACCTAATTCTTGACAAAGGAGGCCAAAACATACATTGAGAAAAAGTATTCAATAAATGGTGTCAGCAAGACTGAATTACACCCACGGAAGAAATTAAATTCACAATGTCACATTCTACAAAAAATCAATTTGAAATGGACCAAATATCTTAATTTAAAACCTCAAACTCTAAAACTTTTATATGAAAATATAAAAAAATACTCTTCAGATCATCAAGTGGGCAAAAAATTCATGAACAGAATATAAGTAGCACATGAATTAGCCCAACACATCAACAGATGGGATTATGAAACTAAAAACATTTGTTCACAGAATAGGAAACTATCATCAGAGCTCATAAGCAACTCACAAAATGGGACAAGAAGTTATAAAGTCCACATCAGTCAAGGGGCTACTGCCAGATAGAAGAGAGTGCCCTTAGAGTGACAAGCATGCTGTACAGCATTCATCAAAGAAGCTTCTTTTGCAACAGATGGAGGCTACTGGAGAGTTTCACATATGGTCAGGCATGAAGAACATATGTCTTGGAGATGTCCATCACTAGGTGACATATCTGAAGTCGAATCTCTACAACTAAGGCTTATGAAACATAATGGAATAAGGGGTAGAGAGAGTGCTAATGCACCCCTCAACTCCCATTACTGAGGCATCCATGTACATCAGAGTGTGATGCACACAGAAACCCACAACTGAACAAGTTTTGGAGAATAAGAGACTGTAGAGTGTAGGATGGGATTTCTATATGGAACCTCACCCACCCATGGCTCAGAGACTATTGCAGAAGAGGAGGCAGAATGATTGCCAGGGCTGGTTCATGAACACAGGGAGGTGGAGGCTTCCACGCCATTGAGGCTTGCTCATATGAGCATGTGGCACTGGTCGCATCCAGCATGAGACCCTTGTCAGTTCCATTATTATAAGAAATAGGTGGCGGACCACCATTAGGTTGAGAACTATTTTAGACTGATTGCTGCTGAGTAAGGGAGAGTGTGACTTACATATGACCACTGGATGGGCTGAATAGACTCCAGTGGACACATTTACATTGAAGGACATTTGGATATAAACACCTGAATGAATAAGATTCAGCATGTACGGCAGAGTTCATAAGGTTCAGTGGTGGATGGGGGAGATATGGATTGGGGGGTTCTGGATTTTAGTGGAAAACGTATTTAATTTAAAAAGATCAATTTAAAAAATTAATAAAATATTATTAAGGAGAAGAAATAAAAGAAATGATAATTTGAAAAGAGCAAAAATCTATTCCCACCTAATTCTTGACAAAAGAGGCAAAAACATACATTGAAAACGTTTTCTCACCATGTGTGTGTGTGTATTTATTTAAGTCCTTGTATATTGAAGTAACAGGAATCATTTCAGTATTTCATTAGCGTCTCATGAGTGTTGTCTCTTTTGCACAGTGGTTGTGAGACCTGAGCTTTCTTTTTTATTCCACTGACCAACAGTACAAGGGGAATTGGACATGACTGGACATGGATTTGCTGGATATGCTGAATGTAATGGTACTATTATTCTTAGTAAATACTTGTAATAAACAAGTATGCTATAAATTTTTAAATAAAATTTTAAAATTTAAAAAAATTGGAGAATCATTAAAGTGTTAAAGTGCACCTTTTTTCAAACAGAAAAAAAACAGGGAATAACTAAGAACATTTCCAAACCTAGAAAAGTTCAAGGATAGATTCTTTGAAATAGCTGACAAACACTTAGGAGAATTTTAAGGCATAGGGCAAGACATGGTCTTACTCAGAAAGAATTATATATGCCCAAACTTTGTGTATTTTGCTAACTTTAAAGAAGTTTTACACTTATGAGATGGCCTGAGGAGCACATTATTCTGATTCTGAATAAAGGGTTTGATAAAGGCTTTCATCATTTAATTATGTTCTAGTTCAGAAAATCTGACTGGCTAATAGTACAATTATATGGATTTGTACCTAAATAACAAAATGGGCTTCCTTTGTTGATTCATCAATGTCAACCTAAAGGGACCACCAATGGCCTGCCACAAATCTCTGTACCTTCTCCTCTGGTGGTCAGCAGGTTTATCACTAAAGAAATCTTCTTGAAATACACAGTTAGGATATAGTTAAGACTAAAGCTAAGTAGATAGAAAAAGGATATTAAAACGTAGAAAAGAATATGTAAACAGATAAAAGTTGAAATGTACCCTTGAGCAATAAGATGTTTTGAAATTAGATTCAGAGATCAATGTAAAACCACTTAGAGGGGTTTGAGCTGACCATTAGCTCAATATAAGTTAATGGTGTGCTGTGAGAGCTAATAAACCTGTTAGGTGGAAATTGCAGAGCACTTGTGTTATGATCAAGACAAGTAGTATTCACTGTGCTTTTTACAAACCAGAACATATCAAAGTGTAGTCCTTACATCAAAGAAACAACAGGTGATAAAAGGAGAGAGAGGAGAGAGAGAGAGAGAGAGAGAGAGAGAGAGAGAATCTGGAGGAGAATGCAATGGATCAGAGATCAGATATATACTGGCATATAAAAATATGTAAGACCATTCAGGTATTTAAATCAGAGAAAGGGTTTATAGAAAATATGATAATGAACTTAAAATGGGTTTTAGAGCAAGTATATAAAAAATGGAAAGCTGGACTGTGGACTGGTAGGTATCTCATGCTTATATTCCCAGTACTTGGAAAGATGAAGCAGGAGGATAGCCAAGGCTACAGGACAGCCTTTATGACAGAATGCTATCCTGTTTCAAAACAACAAACAGCAAGGGTAATGGAAAGATCTTTTAAATCTAAAATTCTGTGAATCTTATAGCTATTTTTTAAAATATTGTCTGGGCACTCGTGGAGTGAATATCATATGAATTTTGAACCTAAGTACTATTTAATTTCTGGCAAAACTTTTAATATCCAATTTATGGTTATATTACAGTTGTTTGTTTATATTAAGTTGAGTGGCCATGACTGTTTATAAAGCTTTCTCAATTACAATTATGCATAAACAGAAAGCAATGAGAAGCACAAGGAAACAAAGAGTGTGGTATGTGTAAGTCACAGTTTTAAATCTACCAAACAATGAAACATGAAAAAAAGCAAATATTTTCCTTGGCTGGAGAGTTGATGATGATAGTAATGAATGATGGCAAAAGTCTGTGAATTCTTGCCAGAAGATAATAATTTTAAGATTTAAAAAATACAGATAGTTTGGGGCTGGAGAGATGACTCAGCGGTTAAGAACACTGGTTGTTCTTGCAGATGACCTGGGTTTGAATACCAGCACCCATGTGGCAGCAAACAACTGTCCATAACTCCAGTCCCAGGGGATCCAACAGCTTCTTCTGACCTCCACAGGCACTACATAACATGGGTGCACTTACCTATATGCAGGCAATACACTCGGCAATACATGCATACACATAAAATAAAAATAATAAATAATTTTTTTAAAAGTTTAAAAATACAGATAGTTTTACTGAGTGTCATTTCTCCAAATGATATATGTAACTTATTACTTTGTAACCAAGATAATTACCCATTAAAAAGTTTGTTGAGTTTTCTACATTGATCATTTTTTACTTAATGAAAATAAATGATCTTTTGACAATTTTTCTTAATGAGTAAATTTGACAATTATGATGTTAACGTATGACAAGATGGAGGATTTTTAAAAGATGATGCTATTTTTATACATGGTATTTAATGATGTAGATACATCCAATGGAGTGTTCAACACATTATTTAATAAACATGATGTTAAATCTTCACTGGAAGTGAATAAACTTTGTGATTTAAATTATACAAAAGAACAAAACAATAAACAATATGAAACACATGTTAAATAATAAGTGTCTTGGGCTTAAGAACGGAGATAAAATTTTAATTTGTTAAGATATATGGAAGAATATATTAATTAAAAGCATTAGGCAAATAAGAACACTACTTATATGTGCACAAATTACATGTTTATTAAGAAAATAACCAAAGTTATAAAGTGAGTTAAGATAAATTCTCTTGCTTGTAAAACTATTTATCTTTTATGTCAGAAGAAAAAAATCAATAAATGCACTATTAGAAGAAAACTTTGCATTGAAAAATATATTATAAAACATTTTTAGCACTTCAAAATATATATCATATATGTAGTACCACAGACTCATTCATTTTACAGGACACATATAGTGTGTGTGTGGTTTTGTGTGTGTGTGTGTATGTGTGTGTGTGTGTGTGTGTTATGATGCTAAATTCCTAAGTTAAACTCTTTCTCTATGCCTGAACACTTAGCATTCTCTTGCCTGGAATGGGAACTTAAGTAGTCCAGGCATATAGTAAAATATATGATGATGTGTGTAACATAATGTCCTACTACTTGGGAAGTAATCAAGGTGAGTCTTTTTATTTCCTCTCCTTTTCAAAATATCACCCATCCCTACATGGATAGCTAGAATCAATTAAATTTTATTAGAATTTTTAAGACCCAGCCTATGGCTAAACATGTTATTTTCCTGTTATCAGATGATGGATACGTTTTGTTTCTAATACAGTTTAGTAGACCCAAAGAGACTTTGTTTAAGGCATAAAACTGTAACAGTCCCAAAGTGAACATAACCGGTGAGAGATAGATTATGGAAAGTTCCTGAGAGTTACAGAATGTTGGTTACAGCAGTATGGATTACTGAGAAATACGTGACAGAATGGAAGAAACTAATTCAGTTTTTAAAAATTATTGAGATAAGATTGATAGATAAAATTTTACCTACTTAATCTACGTGGCTTGATGAGTTCAAGGTAATGAAACCATCACCATATTCTGCATCATAAACATATCCATCACTTTCAACAGTTTCTTCCTTTACAGTGATTACATCTGTGCATGTGTGTCTTCCATAATGCTAATTACTATAAGATATATACTCCTAACAGATTCCTACAGACACAAGGATATTGTATACTCTATGTGTTTCAGTGTGCAGCAGATTTCTAGAGCTTATTAATCATATATGACTGAAATGTGGTACTCTGATTAATGACTCTTCACCTTCCAAGCCCTTGCTCCATTTCACTCTGTTTCTATGAGTTTGACTATGTCAAAGTCATTATAAAGTTATATCATTTAATATTTGTTCTTCCATATCTGGTGTATGTTTGGCTTAATTATCTTTAAGGACATTCCTGCCATAAAATGCAGAATTTCCTTTTTTTATACTGCCATAAGAAACTGAAAACCCTGATCTCCTATGACTCCAGTCACGAAGAAACTAGCAGGCATACACAACCCCTCTCCAAGGCTCAGGGAATTAAGCTTGATTAGTATTTGGGTAAGAAACTAGGGTTTTGTAACTTCATCAAGTCCACCCATGCACATTAATACACTAGCTAATAGCACAAGTAGTCTAAATTTTTGTTTCAAATCATTTCAGACTTGGAGGTATTTTAAGTTTCTATCTAGAGCCTCTGTTAAAAGGGCAACGTTTACTATAGCAACACTAAATCAGTATAATTTAGACATCACAATAATCATCCATCATGATGGAGATGACTTCATCTCATAGACTCAGGAATAGATGAACATACGCTAAATCCATAAATGTAATCCACTACATAAATAAACTTAAGAACAGAGATCACATGATCATCTAATCAGACACTGAAAAAGTCATTGGCAAAATCCAACAACCATTTATGATGAAAATAATGGAGAATCTAGGGATATGCAACATTGTAAAGGCAATACAACACAAGCCCGTGGTCTACATCATACTAAACGGAGAAAAGTTCAATACATTTCCAGTAAAATCAGGAACAAGAAAAAGATGCCCACTCATTCTATTCTGGTTTAATATAGTACTTGAAATCT
The DNA here is from genome assembly GCF_000622305.1 of Nannospalax galili. NCBI lineage: Eukaryota > Metazoa > Chordata > Mammalia > Rodentia > Spalacidae > Nannospalax > Nannospalax galili. The sequence continues at coordinate 591,185 of NW_008352871.1, read as the reverse complement.
TAGATAGAGCAATAAAACAAGTGAAAGACACATAAAATGGATGTGAAAGAAAGGAAGAAGTCAAGCTTGCATTATTCACAGATGATTATGATTCTATGCATAAAAGAGTCTAAAGATTCTACCAGAAAACCTCTAGAGCTGGTAAGCACATTCAGCCAAGTAGCAGGATACAAAATTAACCCATGAAAATTAGTAGCCTTGCTGTATACCAAGAATTATATACTTTAATGTCTCAGTAAATGTGACCAAATAGCTGAGGATGTAGTTCAATGATAAAGTGCTTGCCTAACAAGTGGGAGGCCTTTTGTTTAATCTACAATACCACAAATACATCACTAAATTCAATTTGTTCAAAACAGAAAACAATGATAGATATAAATGATAAAGATTATAAACAAATTAAGGTATATAGAAGGTACTGGAATTTTGAACAAATAGCTGCAGCCAATGAATAATAAATCTTCAAAAATTGGCCAGCACTTACTTTTACCATATTACAAAATTTAAAACACAATGTTTAATAGCTGCGGTATTTAAATAAATGACTCATTTCCACATGTTTTATAGATAAATATTTCTGGGCAATATGTTTATAACTCAATACAGTTTAGTCAAGTCTCACAGAAAGATACTTCGAAGAGTACCACAAAAATAAATAACAAACTCTTGATTAATATAGATATTTTTTAGTCACTTATGATCTAGTACAAAACAAGACTACATTATTTAGATGATCAAAATTCAAATAACCATGTTATTGGTTAAGCATGCATATTTTGCAATATTTAAGACAAAGATACATAAACAAAATATGAATAATTTTTGACATCATCAAAATCTGTACTATAAACTCACAATGAATTTAGATAAAGAAATTTGCAAAATATAAATCATGTTAAGCAATTATACAACAATTCAGTAATATATGAAATCTGGTGTAATAAGTTGCATTATCCCTCTTTAAGCTATTTAGCATTCTGAAATGAATAATTGATCCATATAAATAAATTACTACTCTAAAGTCCCATCACAGTAAAAACTTTTTATCCATTCTGTGGTTTTCCTTAAAGGGAATTCTACTTTACAAAGAGCTACTATCACACCACAGGAAGAACCACAGTTCCATCTTTGCACATCACCTAGGAAGGATATGGCCCACTCTGCAATTGACTTCAAGTTGAGTTTCCACATATTCAATATCACTATAGAAGACATATCAAGAGGGGTAGCATGCATTGTATACCTGAAGTTCAACATATAAAACCAGACTGCTCAGTATTTTCCTTTATGTTCTATCTTTTGATGTTTATTTGTGTGTGTTTTTATCAACATGTCTGAGGAATGGAGAATTAGAGATTACTCAGAAGCCTTCATAGACAGAAGGTAGACATCACCAGTCTTTTCAACTTTGCGGCACTTTGAAACCATTTGGCCCCCTCCAAATGAGGAGTGAGATGTATATCACTCCTTCACTGGAACAATCCAATCATTGCTACCAACTTGCATTCATGCGAAGAATTTTCTAGATCTTTGCCTCCTTTTTTACCTACTTGAACAAATTCTGCACTGTCTTCTCATTGTAAGTTTTGTGTTTCCAGTGAAAACTAAAACATTTCCTCTGATTGTCATTTAATGGTTTTGTTTCGTTGGCAGTATACTTCTAGAGATTTTCATCTTTTCTGGAAATAATTTTCATGGGATAGAATGGGCCGCTGTCTAATTTTAAACAACAATACTTCACACCATGAGAAATAATATTATGTCTAAATATGTCGAAGTGTTTCTTTAGATCATTTAAATTTGTAAAGTCTACATACATTTAGTGAGAAGTAAGTCATTGTCATGGGAGAATTCAGACTAATAAATGTCACTGTTCTCCAACATAGATAATTCTTTTCCTTTATGAACTTTATGAAAGTGCAAATCCTGGATTGATGAAGAAACTTCCTTTTAAATTAAATAAACAGAAATATTCAGTGGATGATATGGGTGACATAAAGGAAGAACAGTAATTAACCTTATTATGAAACTTAAGAAAAATGCATTGTTAAAGGAAAAAATAACATCTTTAAAGTGACATAATTAATTATATAAGTAGAAGAGTGAAACCTACATATAATGTTCAGGAGCGTAGCATAAAAGAATCACCTCTGAAAGGTGAGATTAGGCTGGGAAAAATAATGCCAGTTAAATTTCCTAAAAAATTGCCCCAAAGTCATAGGAGAAATATAGGTTTCCCAATGTGAGAAAAATGTGAACAAATGAAACTTCAGGAAAGAACAATAAAAATGATTAAGGATCTAAATGAAATGATGAATGACAGAGATTAAAAGACAGTATCCATTTAATTTAGTGGAAAGACTAATGGGAAATTCAATCACTTGAAAGCATGTGTACTATAAAAAAAGTAGAACAGGGAGGAAATTTTAGGTTAGTCAAGAGAAAATAGCCAGAAGTAATGGGATGAAATTGAGGATAGGAAATTTGTGAGTGACGATCACAGAAAGGCAGCTTTGCTAGGCCTATTAGACTGGGGAATTGTTTCCTAAGGGACAGAGCAAAAAGCCCTTTGCTTGAGCCACTTATGGAGGCCAGACAAAGAGGTGAGTAATGGTATAGGAACCAATTCTATATTCACAAAATTATGGACATTATGATCTAATAGCTCCTGTCTTACCAGCTTGAGGAAAGTCTTTAATGCATACAATTTTTTGTTCCAGCTTTGATATTTTCACTGTTTTAGGAAAAGCAGATGCAATACTAATGAAGAAACTCAAAATTAAATTCTTTCATATTATTCTTCAGAAGCTTCTGTAATTTTATCAACCTCATTTCTATAGTATTTAGTATAATAGTTTTAAGAATCACAATGCTTTTAGCAAGAGACATTCAAATATATGCTTATAAATAAATGCTTCTTAATCATACAAAATCATAGAGACATATTTTATTTTTATATAAACTGACATAAAATTCAAAAATACATTTCCCATCCTGGTTTGATCGCTTTTTCAAGTTATCTTACAAATTGAATAGCACAGTAATTTATACAGAATATAGTCAGCTAACGTTTACTTACATTCAAAGTGAAGTTTTGCATATTTCATTATGGAAGTGTTGGTTATAATAGGATGCACATAAGGTATTATTTTCTTTTGAGTCACTTCGTAAACAAGACTATAGATTTGGGTTTATTCTATTAAAAAAGAATTAAAAAGAGAATTTAAGGGTGTGGTGATTACTAACTATTCAATATCAAACTTGACCAACTAAAAATATCATAATAAAACCCATTATTTTGTGCAGTAACTAAAAATACTGATGAAAACCTCTCTGTCCAATACAAATTTCTATTCAGTTTAAAGAAGCGTTTCCCTGATTTAAAATAAATAAATAAATAAATAAATAAACAGAAGTGGGTTGCTAACAGTAAGCATTGAAAACAAACATAAAATAAGAACTGAGAGAGTATTTTTTAATTTTATAAAATATATCTACAAATGCACATTTTTTCATTCACTACTCTGAAGAAAGTTAAATTTGAAAAGTAAATAGCTAATTCAGTACACTCAGTTAAAGGCAGAAGAACACATTGGTTAATTTATTCAATGCTGTTCTGATCATAATATGTTGTCATTTGATCTCTCTTATGGGATGGAATTTCTTGATCAATTTACTCCTGTTGTTTGAGTCATCTTTCCTGTATATCATACCAAATGCTGTAACTGAAGAGGCTGTCAACTGTAGACCTAAAGCCTGGAATCTTAATCTTGACTCTGACACCAAATATTAGACCTTGGGTAAGTGGTTTTAATTTCAAGAATGCATTTCATCAGCAATTACACATTTCGTTACATATAGTTTAAAAATATCATTCAAATCTAAATTCCAAACTACAATTGATTAGGTTTTCAAACAACATAAAATCATTTTTAAATTTATGAACTAAAGTATGACTTTTCAATTCTACATGTAATCCTTTTTAATTCTAAAAATATGTTTGGTAAAATTTATAGTTTCATTTAATCACAAAATAATTCTTTACTAAATGGGAAAATTCTTTAATAAGTGAGAAAATAGTAATTTATAATAAATAATACACAATATCTGAAAAACTATTTCTCATGTATTCATTTTCTAAAAATATTTTATTTATTATTTCAATTTTTTTGTGTATGCATGTATTGCCTGCATGTAGGTAAGTGCACCCATGTTGTTCAATGCCTGTGGAGAACAGAAGAGACTGTCAGTTTCCCTTGAACTAGAGTTACAGACAGTTGTTAGCTGCCATGTGGGTGCTGGGATTTGAACACAGGTCTTCTGCAAGAACAGTTTTCCTAACTTCTGAGCATATCGCTAACCCCATGTTTTCATTTTTTTTTAAAATTTTTGAAAGAATTTCAAACTTTGGACTGAAAGATGAGCATCTGTATTCTTCCATTAACTATTAAACTCACAAGGGAATCAATGTCAAGTATCAATGAAAACTGATTCACTTCTGTACTCTGATCTTAGATGACTGCATACTTTCTAGATATCTTTCTTTTCCTAAGTTTCATTTATGTGTATGTGTGTGTTTCTGTGGAGAATGTATGCTGTGTGTGGAGGTGTCCACAGAAACCAGAAGGAGGCATTGGATTCCCTGGAGCAGTTATGAACCAACCGATATGGGTCCTAGGAACTGAATTTGGGTCCTTTGGACAATGGTATCTACTTTTAATCGCTGAGCCATCTCTCTAACCCCTCTTAATATCTAATTTTAATAAAATTGTAATATTTTCAGAGGCAAATGACTAAGGGTATAAGAAGAGACCCAAGATAGTACAATTCTAATATTCAAGAAAAACTACAAGAAAAATACAGGAGGGATACAACTAAATTTTGATAACTAACAAATATTTTATGCTTCAACTATGAGATATACTCTGGAGACAATAACAGGCTAATACAAAGTGCTTGCATAAAAATACAAGATGAAATTAATTCTCTCCCATTAGTATGGTACACAGTGTTCAGCATTATCTACACAAAACCAGTGTGAAAGTCATGTGCTTTCATAAGTGAAAATCACACACATTTTTATTTTGTGAAATAGTTTGTGAAGATGAGGGAAAAAACACTATGTGCATCCTGGAAAATTCTTAAGTTCATGTAGCTGCTAGCTACTAGGATACTATGTTTGAATAATAATATCAAACTAACATGCAACTATCCCATTCCTATAGGCTTATATGCAATCAAGTGAGATAAGGTCAACGATATGTAAAATGGATAAGCTAAAGTGAGGTTGATTAAAGAAATATGACAGATTATGTAAAAAAAAGAAGTGAATATATTAGAGAAAACACATTAAGTGTAGCTCTGAGCTACAGACTGTTTGAGGTAATGTTTAAGAGCATAAAACCACAGGGCAAAGTAAACCATACCCATGAAGAACACATATGCAAAGATCCTCAATAAAAAGCTTACAAATAAATTTAAGAACACTTTATAAAGATCATAGATCACCAAGTTGATTTCATTCCAGAGGTAAAAGGGTGTTTCAACATACAGAAATATACATATAATATACATATATATATACACACACCCATATATATATGTGTGTGTGTGTGTGTGTGTGTGTATGTGTGTGTGTGAGTGTGTGTGTGTGTATCTCACATACACATACTCAAGGGTCAATAAAAGCACATGGTGATCTCAAAAGATGCAGAAAAAGCCTTTCATAAAGCTCAACAACTCATCATACCCCAAACGCTGAAGAAACTAGAAATACAGGATCCTACTTTCACATAATAAAGGGTATAGAAAACAAACTTATTGCAATATAAGGTGTAATGAAAACAGACAAACAAAACATTCCCTGTAAGAGCAGGAAAAGATAGGGGTTACCGCACTCTCTACTCTTATTCAATGCAGTGTTTGAATTCTTAGTCAGATATAAGAACAGAAATAGAAATGATGTGAATAGGAAAGAAGTGAGAGAGATGTCCTTCACAGGACATCTACAGGCTCCTACACTTAAATGACCTTAACTACTCCATCGGGTTGAATTTTTTTTTCTCTTTCTCCTATACTATTAATATGGTTTCAGTTAGCTACAATGAAAATTAGAAAGCACGGGAGAAAAATATTGAAGATGATACTTAAAGATAGAAAGACATAGCATGTTCATGGACTTCTAGAATAAACATTATTAAAATAGCCATATTGTCAAAATTAATAGACATTGCTCATACTGTCCACAACATTATAACAGCATTCTTGCCCAAATTTAAACCTAAATTAAAAAAAAAAAACAGTTCTAAAATGCTTGTAGAAACAGAAAGGATCTTGACTCTCCAAAGAAATATAGAGCAAAGAGAACAATGTGGGAGATTGTTTGGTATTTGCCTTCAAAAAATTCTACAGAGCCATAGTGACAAACATAGTATAGTATCCATTCAAAAGCAGACCTGTACACTTTGGGAACAGAACAGAACACCCAGTAACAGACCACATACCTAGAGCCATCTGATTCTTTACAAATGTGGCAAGAAAATACACTGGGGAAAAAAGACAGCAACTTTTAAAAGTGTTGCTGGTGTGACTAGTAATAATCAGATATATAGAGATTATAAATGCATGTGCATCTTAGTGTCAATTGTACTGAAAATGATTTTTTCTGTATGAAACTGTATTTTAGGACAATGCAGTGGAGATCTTTTTTAAACGTTGGAACCTCATTTAATTTTATGTCTTATAGAGTTTATAATGAGTAAAAGATTATATAAGCGTAATAATTCATCTGTAAACCTAAAAATGTACAGCCAATTTGAAAGCAACTGTAAACCTAAAAATTTACAGCCAATTTTGAAGGAGATGCATCTTAGCTCTGGAAATTGTTATTGAATATGTCAATGCTGTTGTAATGAAATGCTTCTTCTGACTGTGTGGTTATTAAATAAATAATCAAAATAAAAGTGTTGCTGGGAAAACTGGATAAGCAAGAATTGAAGACTGAAACACAAACACTTACTCAGCCCTGGACAAAAGCAACATAAAGCAGTTAAAAACCTAAGACGTAAAACCTTTAAACTACTATAGAAAAACATAGGAGAAACATTTCATGTTAGAGGTAGAAGCAATGACTTTCTGAGAGGATTCCAATAGCAAAGGAAACAAGAGGAGACAGACAGCCTAGAGAAAATCTGTGCTGGCTATTCATTTAGTAGGAGATTATGATCAGATTATATAAAGTTCTCAAAAAACTAAAGCAGAATAAATGATAAATAATTCAGTCAATAAGTGGGCAAATTATATGAACAGAGAGTTCTCAAAAGAGGTATAAATGTTCACTAAATTCATAAAATAATGTTCAACAAATTTAGCAATTAGGGAAATGCAATTTAAAACTGTATTGAGACTTTATCTCATTCTATCAGACTGGTTGTCCTCAAGAATATAACAAATGTTGGTCAGAATTTTGGGGAAAAGAAACATATATCCTTTGGATGGAATGTAAATTAATGCAACGACCATATAAATAATTATGTTGATCCTTCAAAAACTCAAAAAAAGCTAATATGTTATCAAGCTATAACACATAAAATTAGAAGTCAAGAGCTGTAGAAATGACTCATTGGATAAGAGCACTAGCTGCTCTTCCAGATAACAGAGGTTTGAATGCCAGCACCCACATGGAGACTAACAACCATCTGTAACTCCAGTAAAATAAAAATAAGAGATAAAACATAAAAAAATAAAAATAGAATTCAAGTTATTATGGAGATATCTGCATAGCAATTAATTTTTAACTCAACACTAATCCCAATAGTCAAGTAACTGGACTATATCAGGTACTATTAATGGGTAGATAATAAAGAATATTATACATGTGTGTATATGTATAATAAAATTACATATTTACATAATAGATAGAAATTATCCTGTTAGGTGAAATAAGCAAAACACTAAAAAGAAAATTATCATGTGTTCTCTCATGTGTGATATTTATATGGAGGGAAAAAAAGACATGAATTAAAAACAAAGGCATAATGGAAGGGTGGAAATGATCAAACCTAAGTCCATTATAAAAATGTCATGGCATAACCATTACCTGTGAAATTAGCATGCACTAGTGAGAAAGACAGCCATATATACAATTAGGACAAAAGTGGCCAAGGTGAAAGGGGAAAGACTGGCTTTAGCTGGTACAATGAGAAAAAATGATTGCAAAATTGAGGGTATCCTTTCAAGTTAGGGAGCTAGTAATGCTGCAAATGGGTTTTATCAACAGAAAAGTAAACATATAAATCAGTTACCACAGAATAACCTCTGATATCTATTCTTAAAGAAAGAGAAATAAAAAATTTAGAAATGTTAAGTGTTTAAATCTTATCTCTGAAGTACATGGTATTGAGGTATGGCCATAGCTCCCTGCTTCCTGTCTTCATCTGTGGCTATTTTGAGACAAGATACAGACTGAATTCTTTCACTGCCTCGGGATGCCTCAATCTTTGTTATAGAAGGTTGAGGTTACTGTTTTCTTATTGGGTAATCATTCCTCTGATTGATAAAGTCATATGAATTAATTATTTATTTCCACTTTGATTAGGTCATGATATGTACAAATTTTGGGTCAAGAATTATTATCAGTGTGGTAGCTTTTGCCTGAATCATAACATGGTGGAGGCTAAAGCATGAATATCGTATTTCAGCCTGAGCTAAATATTAAGTCCCTGTATCAAATGCAGACAGATAGAAACACAGACAGACAGAAAGACAGACACAGACAAGCACACACACACACACACACACACACACACACATACACACACATATATGGTAATTCTGTGATGCTATTTTTAGTTGAGTTTAACAGTTCAATCAGTAAACAAAAGATATCTCCTTGATTGTAACTGATTTTCATATAACTTTCTCTATCTCTCTCTCCATATTTTAGTATATATGCCTACATATATGCCTACTTTATATATACAATTATATATGAACATATGGACCCATATATGTTTTATATGGTTCTTTTATGTGGAAGTCTTTGACACAGGTTTCAAACAAAACAGAAAAAATGGAGTATTTGGGATACATAAATCATTTTACAGGCCCTCTTAAACTTTTTTAAACATTAAATTACACCCAATTACTAATTCATTTCAAAAATAGAATTTTAGAAATGACATTCTAAATTATAAATAATATTATGAAATAAAATATTATTGAAATATCAGATCTATTATGTCCTAATTGCATCTTGATCATCTATTCATTCATCATAAGAATTATTGTTTCCTTTTCCTTGTAAGATTTTTTTTTAAGCAAAGGTAACAAAACATGGAAAATTGCTCTTTTCAAGGAACTGTGTCTTCTGCTAGATTTCAAATACATTTTCTAACCATGTTTCCCCAGCTCTGTATTTCAGGTAATTACAATCTCATGCTTCCCTAACTTCAGTTTTTTCAGTATTTCTTTTTTCAAACAGAAGAGTGTTGGGCATTATGGGAGAAGAATCTGGAATGTTTCCTCCTCTTCCTACTCTGGAGTCTTTTTCAGCAGCAGCTGTGACTCTTTCCTTCTCTAAGACTGTAACTCTGCTTGGCAGGCCCTCACAGAGATGCAAATTAAATGCAAATTTGATGCAAATTACAAACATAATGAGATGCCATTTCACATCCAGATTGACAAAAATTTAATAATCTGACAAAACCAAATGCTGTCAAGGATTCAAAGACTTACAACCTTTTGGTGGGAGTTAAAATTGGTTAAAAACACTTTGGGAAACAAGTCTGACTTTTACAGACTAGTTAAAGGTAAACAAATCATCCATTCTTCTAAATATGTTCTCTAAAGAAACACTTGCACATATGAAACTAGAAACATGTATAAGAATGTCTCCAGCACTACTTATTATTTATAATAGAGAAATGTCTGAAAGCAGCTTTTATGTCCTTTGAGCAGATCATTGAAATTTGTTCTTATATACAATGAAATATTCTTTCAAATCATAAAGGAATGAAGTAATAAATGGGAAATAAACATTTATGCATTTTTTTGCAGAATTCTTTTTTTCCAGTTAATTATTTATTTAATAACCACACAATCAAAAGAAGCATTTCATTACAACAGCATTAACATATTCAATAACAATTTTCTGAGCTAAAATGCATCTTTTTCAAAATTGGCTGTAAATTTTTTTGGTTTACAGTTGAACTGTACTCAGTATAAACCCTATAAGACATAAAATTAAATGAGGTTTTAACCTTTACAAAAGTACTCCATTTCATTATTAAAATAAAAAGTTTCATACAGAAAAATTCATTTTCAGTGAAATTGACATTATATGTTTGCACATGCGTTTCTAATCTCTATATAGCTGGTTATTACTAGTGACAGTCAGTTACTTTCTGAGCTCCTTGGCATTTAAGCATGAATATAAAGTCATCAGGTAGATTTCAATGGTAATGTTTTTCACATCTTCTAATTATTATTATTATTTTTTAATCATTTTTTAAAAAACTTTAATAACTGCTTAATTAGAAGAAGGATTTCACTACAGATTTAACATATTCAGTAACATACTCCAAAACAAGAGTACATCTCTTTCACAAGTGGGTGCAAGTTCCTAGGTTCACCATTGAGTTAATAGAGTTATACAATATTGAACTCAGTATAAGCCATGTAAGACACAATGAATGAGTTTTTTGACCTTTAAAAAAGATCTCTATTTCATTTTAGAATATATTGTTCCTGGAAGAAAGACTCATTGTTTTTGCTACTAACACTGAGATGTTGGAACATGCATCTCTAACCTGTGTGCATCTGATTATTACTAGTCATAATCGGTTGCACTTGGACACTCGGTGCCTGTGTATGTCTATGAAGTCGTCGGGTGGATTCCAATGGTAATGTTTATCACCTCTACTAATTAGCATGACATAAATTTCCATGCTTCCTCCTCAAATAAAATATTTTTTAAAATTTGTTGATTTGTGTGTGTGTGTGTGTGTATTACACAGAACATCCCAAACCATCTTATTCGACTATACACCCACTTCCCAGATGGCACCCTCCCATAGACTCCCTCACCCCACTAGAGCCCTTATATTCTGATATCCTGCTACTATCTGCTGTGTTGTTGGCACCCAGCCAATCCCCACTACTTGTCCTTCTGGTGAATCTAGTCAGCCTATCTAGAGGTCTTTGTTTTAGGAGGGTCAGCTGTTCCTCTTCTAGCAGCAATAAGTTGTCAATACTCCTTTAGATAAGATTGGGGTCTGTTGTTCATTTTCCCAGTTCTATGCTGGGTTATTATTTGGGAGTCCCTTTGGCCACCCTGGCCAACAACACAAAAGAAGGTATAACCTGTCTGGCTTTGTTGCTTGTTATGTAGACTTAGCTATGCATATGGACTCTTAAGAAATTATATTGACCCCTTTAATCTTTGGTTATACTTTCCTTTTGGATATTTAAGGCCATACAGTTGGCCCTGATAAACCAATTTATTTTTACCAGTTCTGCCTATGTGAAGATAAGTCAAAGGTCCTGCTCGACCATGGTTGGCTTCACTAGGAAGCATAGAGGAAGTGATTGCTCTGTGTTGACCCTCCTCTTTGTAGACTGGACACTGGTTCAAGTCCATCTGGTGGGATCTCCTCGGCTTCCTTGATCAAGAGGACAGGTGACCCACAACCATCAGAGGACATTTTAAGAGATACTCATAGTTCCCCAGAGCTAGTTGACATAGGAGGGCAAGGAGGAAAAACTGTCCTTTATGTCCCTCTGACCCAATTAGTATAGGCCTCAAAGTGTGTCTGTTAAATATCCAAGAAGGTTAGTTCCACCAGTCTGGTACTTTTAATTACTGTGTGCCATGTAGATAAATCTTGGGCAAAGACCAATTGTTCTCAGATAAACCTTACCTAGACATATATTTCTTGATCTGCTATGTATAATTTGTCAGTAGGTTGTAGGAGTAATATGGTTCTCTCTGGTTTTCAAAACTAGCTAGGCATTATTCATCTCTCACATTGTCTCCCCCCCTCCACCATAGTTTTCCACTTGAGGTGCCCCCATTTCCTCCTTTCTCCCTTAATAATACCCTACTTCTGTGGTCCTACCTCTTTTGCACTCCTTTCCCTTATCCCCTAAGTACCTTGTATACCCTTCCCTCCCTGTTCCCTTAAATTAACCCAATCTCCCTTATTAAGGCCTGTTTCCTATGGTTCTCCCCTTTCAGGTTCTTTCATTTCCTTTACTTCCCTGTTTCCTTTCCATTATCCTGGTTCCTGTAGTTATGTCTGGATACATACTCACTTGTCAGGTTTTGGTTCTAGGATTCACATATGAGGGAGAACATATGTCGATTTTTTTTTCTAAGTCTGTGTTACTTCACTTAGTATAACAGTTTCTAGTTCCATCCATTTACCTGCAAATGAGTAAAACTCATGATGAGTAAAATGAGGAGTAAAATTCCATCATATACATGAACCACATTTTCATTATCCATTTGTCAATTGAGAGACACTTAGGTTGCTTCCAACTCTTAGCTATTGTGAAAAGGGCAGCAACAAACATGGACGTACAAGTGTCTCTGCAATAGGATGAGTTCTTTGGGTATATGCCAAGGAGTGGTATAACTGGATCAAATGACAGGTTCATTTGTAGTTTTTTAAGAGTGCTCCACACCGTTTTCCATAGGGGTTGGACAAGTTTGCAGCCCCTCCAGCAGTGGATGAGTGTTCCCCTTTCCCCACATCCTCTCCAACATTTGGTATCATTTG
>NW_008352871.1:538683-578324 GCF_000622305.1 Nannospalax galili | reverse complement strand
TTGAACATCTTTTAAGATGTTTCATAGCCATCTTTACTTCTTCTTTTGAGAAATCTCTGTTCAACTCCTTAGCCCATCTTTTAATTAGGTTGCTTCTTTCTTGATTCTCTGTTTTTTGAGTTCATTATATATTCTGAATATTAAACCTTTGTTGGATGTGTCACTGGTAAAGATTTTCTCCTATTCTGTGGGTTTTCTGATAGCATCCCTGGTTGCCTCCTTTGATGTACAGAAGCTTTCTAGTTTAATGAGGTCCCATTTGTTAATTCATGCCCTTGTTTCCTGAGCAGTAGGTCTGGTTAAGAAAATCCTTTCCTACTCCAATTTCTTGTAGGTTTTTTCCAATGTTTTCTTCTAACAGTTTCAGAGTTTTAGGGTTTACATTGAGGTCTTTGAACCATTTGGAATTGACTTTTATGCAAGGTGAAAGATAGGGGTTTAGTGTCATTCTTCTACAGGTGCAGATCCAGTTTATCCAGCACCATCTGCTGAATATGCTATCTTTCCTCCAGTGAATGTTCTGGTCCCCTTTGTCAAATATCAGGGCTGAATTTGCATTTACTCATATTTGGATGTTCAAATTGTTCCATTGATCTATGGGTCTATTTTTGTGCCAGTACCATGTTGTTTTTATGACTATAGCTCTGTAATACAACAGCTTAAAATCTGGTATCATAATCCCCCCAGCTTTGCTCTTAGTGCTCAGGGTTGTTTTGGCTACCTGAGGTCTTTTTTGCTTCCATATGAATCTTAGGATTTTTTTTCCAATGCTGTGAAAAATATCATGGGGATTTTGATTGACATTGCATTGAATCTATAAATGACTTTTGGTAGGATGGTCATTTTTGCAGTATTAATTCTTCCAATCCATAGGCATGGGAGGTCCTTCCAACTTCTGATGTCTTCCTCAATCTCTTTCTTTAATGATTTAAAATTTTCATGGTAGAGCTCTTTAATGACTTTGGTCATGTTTATCCCAAGATTTTTTTTTTCAGCTATTGTTAAGGGGAGTGTTTCCATGTGCTCTTTCTCTGATTGCTTGTTATTGGTATATAGAAAAGCTACAGACTTTTGTAGGTTAATTTTATAACCTGTCACTTCCTGAACTTGTTAATAATTTCTAGGAGTTTTCTGGTGGAAATTTTGGTGTCTCTTAGATATAATATCATATCATCTGCAAAAAGGGATAATTTGGTCTCTTCTTTTCCAATTATTCCTCCTTTAATTTCCTTCTCTGTCTTATTGTTCTTGCAAGAGTTTCAAGCACTATATTAAAGAGAAGTGGAGATACTGGACAGCCTTGTCTGGTTCCTGATTTCAATGGGAAGGCTTCCAGGTTTTCTCCATTTATAATGATGTTGTCTGTGGGTTTGTTATATATGGCTTTAATTATGTTGCGATATGTTCCCTCTCGTCCAATTCTCTCTAAGACTTTGAACATAATGCATGTTGAATTTTGTCAAAGGCCTTCTCTGCATCTATTGAGACGACCATATTGTTCTTATTTTTGAGCCCATTTACATGGTTTATGATGTTTATTGACTTATGTATAGTGAACCATCCCTGCATCTCTGGGATAAAGCCAACTTGATCATGGTGGATGATCTTTTTGATGTGTCTCTGTGTAAAGTTTGCAAGTTTCTTGTTGAGAATTTTTGCATCTATGTTCCTTAAGGATATGGGTCTATAGTTTTCTTTTTTGGTGTATATTTACCTGAATTTGGTATTAGAGTGATGCTGGCTTTATAGAAAGAATTTGGAAGTTCTTCCTCCATTTCTATTTTTTTGAATATATTAAGTAGTATTGGATGTAAATCTTCTTTAAACGTTTGATAGAATTCTGCTGTAAATCCATCTGGTCCTGGGCTTTTTTTAGTCAGGTGGTTTTATATTACTGTTTCAATTTCTATGTAAGTCATGCTCTCCCTCACCCAGCAGCAATCAGCCTCAAATAGTTCTCAGTCTGGTACTGGCCTGCCACCTATTTCTCACCTCCCCTTTGGGCCCTTGTTTACTTGAGCTGACATGGGTCCTGAGGCTAGTGGTCTGTCAATCTTGTTTATCTTTTCAAAGAACCAGCTCTTGGAATTGTTGATTCTTTGTATTGTTTTCCTTGTTTCAATTTCATTAATTTCTCAAATGAGTTTTGTTATTTCTTCAAGTCTGCTGGGTTTGGGTTTCATTTGCTGTTGCTTCTCAAGTGTGTTGAGTTGCAATGTTAAGTCATTTATTTGATGTAGGCATTTAGAGCTATAAACCAGTCTAAGAACCACTTTAAGCATGTCCCAGAGGTTTTGTTGTGTTGTATTGTCCTTTTCATTTAGTTCCAGTAATACTTTTATTTCTTTCTTAATTTCTCTTTTGAACCATTCATCATTCAGGAGTGTGTTGTTTAATCTCCATGTGTTCATGTGGTGATTAGGGCTTCTTCTGGTGTTGATTATAAGCTTTACTGCACTGTGGTCTGACAGAATGCATGGAATTATTTCAGTCTTTTTGTATTTTTTGAGGTTTGTTTTGTGGCCCAGTATATGGTCAATTTTGGAGAAGGTTCCATCAGGTGCTGAGTAGAAAGTATGTCCTTTGGTGCTTGGTTGGAATACTCTGTAGACATCTGTTAAGTCCATTTGATATATGGTATTGTTTAATTCAGATGACTCTCTGTTAACTTTCTGCCCCTTTGACCTATCTAATGGAGACTGTGGGGTATTGAAGTCCCCTACTATTAATGAGTTGGGATTAATCTTGGTCCTAAAGTCCTGTAGTATTGTTTTTATGAAGTTGGGTGTAACAGAGTTTGTTTAATACATGTTCATGATTGTAATATCGTCTTGATTTATTGTTCCTTTGATCAGAATAAAGTGGCCCTCTTTATCTCTTATTAGTTTTAATTTAAAGTCTATTTTGTCAGATATTAGAATCACAACCCCTGCTTGTTTCTTAGTGCCTTTTGCTTGGAATATTCTTTTCCAGCCTTTCACCTTAAGGTCGTGCCTATCTTTGAAGGTGAGATGGGTTTCTTGGCAGACAACAAAAAGTTGGGTTTTGTTTCTTAATCCATTCATCTAATCTGTGTCTTTTGACTGGGGAGCATTAATATTTAATATTTAAAGTTATTAATGAAAGATGAGTATTGAATCCTGTCATTTTTATTTCTATTTACATTAGTGATGTAGCTGTACTTTTCCACAGTTATACCTCATTGAATTTCTTTCCGTAACTCCTTGGGTATATTCATTCCTTTCTTCAGCTCTTTGCATTGCTTCCAGAACTCTCTGCAAGGCTGGTTTTGTGGACATGAATTCCTTCAGCCTATTTATGTCATGGAAGATTTTTCTTTCCCCTTTGACCATAAAAGACATTTTGGTTCCATATAGAAATCTGGGTTGGCATCTGTGGTCATTTAAAACTGGTAATTCTTTGGTCCAGGCTCTTCTGGCTTTCCTAGTTTTCACTGAAAAGTCAGCTCTAATCCTAATGGGTTTTCCGTTATATGTGACTTGTTGTTTCTCTTTTGCATTGTTCGGTATTGTCTCTTTGTTTTGTATGTTCAGTGTTTTTACTATGATGTGCTGTGGAGAGTTTCTTTTCTGGTCTTTCCTGTTTGGTGTTCTATATGCTTCTTGTATTTGTATGGGCCTGTTTTTCTTTAATTTTGGAAAATTTTCTTCCGTGATTCTGTTGAAGATCTGGTCCATGCCATTATCTTGGGATTCTTCTCCTTCCTGTATGCCTATGATTCGCAAGTTTGGTCTTTTTATGGGGTCACACAATTCCTGCATATTCATTCGTGTGATTTCTTAAAATTTTCATAATCTTTGAGTGATCTGGTTTGTCCACGTTATCTTCCAGTCTTGATACTCTGTTTTCCATTTCATTCATCCTGTTGGTGAGGCTTTCTCCTGACATTTCTAATTGGCTTACTGAGTGTTTCACTTCATTCTTTATTTCAGCCTGAGTATTTTTCAATATTTCTAATTCTTTTCTGAATTCATTCAGAAGTTTATCCTTGTCTTCAGTTCTTTGATTTCTTTGTGTGTTCTTTAAATTCACTGAATTGTTTTATCATGTTTATAATTGTTCTTTTGAGTTCCATGTCCTGCATTATCTCTAGGGGGTTCTCATTGTACTCCTCTAGGGGACTATTGGTATTTGGTGGTGATATGGTATTTTGGTATTTCATGTTGTTTTTTTCTCTGTGATTTTGACATGTGAATTTCTTTTGTAGTTTCTGATTCTTGTGTGAGACTCAAGCCTTCAAGTTTAGGTCTGCTTCTTTTTGTGAACTTTATGTTTCTTTGTGGTTTAATTTTTGGGCATGAAAGTCTGGTTCCTCTAAGCTTCTGGTTCTCTCTTTTACTTTTATCTTGGAGCGTCCAGATTGCTTTTATCTTCAGGAGTTCCCACAGGTGCCCAAGTTAGATGAGTATCATATTCTCTCAGGCTTTCTCCTAAGGTCTGGATCCCTCTAGGGTAGATTTTGGCCTCAGAAATTTGGGGGTGGACTGGCCTGGGAGCTGGGCCCAGGAAAGATGCTGATCTAGGGAAGCTGGTGGCCATGCCACTCAAAGATGCAAAGGAAGATGGGGGCAGGAGGCTGGCTCCAAGGGCCCTTGGAGACTGAACTGAGGAGCTGGGTTGGTCTGGATGCAAAGGGCCTGTAAGAGGAAAGGTCAGTCCCAGTGTCCAGGAAAGAGGCTGCCAGGTTGTGCAGACCCAGGGAGGCAGAAGGAGGTGAGAGTGGGGCCAGGCCCAGAGCTCCCCTGGGACCTGAGAAGGAACTAAGTTGGTCTGGATGCACAGGATCAGGAAGAAACAGTGGTGGTTCCCCAGGTGTCTAGGGGGCCAAGACAAGGAATTGGACAGGGTCCAGGCTAGGAGGAGAGACCTGTGGGAGAGATGGAAGGGTTAATGAGGCTGGGGGAATAAAGGCAGCGAGAGCAAGATTGACTTACCCTGGAGAGAGAGGCCTGCGAGTTGGAGAGAAGCCTGCGGGTCCTGCACACCCAGAGAAGCAGAGGGAGGTGAGGGTTGGTCCAGGCCCAGATGCAGTGCTCCTGAGGACCAGAGAAATAACTGAGTTGTTCTGGATGTACAGAATCAGGAAGAAGCAGTGCTAGTTCCCCAGGTGTCTGGGGTGTCAAGACAAGGAATGGGACAGGGCCTGGGCTAGGAGGAGAGACCAGCAGGGGAGATGGGAGGGTGAGTGAGGCTGGGGAAATCAATGCATGGAGGGCCCTATGGACTTACCCTGGAGAGAGAAGCCTGTGTTTTGGAGAGAGGCCTGTGGGTCCTCCAGGCTCAGGGAAGCAGAGGGCCAGGTATGCATTTTTTAAAAGAGTGCGTTGTTAAAGGAAATCAATCGTAGAATACAGTATGTGTATATGCTTATGTATATATAACATATAAATAATTTCATCAATAATCATGAACAAACATATAAAACTGATTATTTTATATATGCATGCATATATTTTACATTACCATTTAAGATTGAAAGCAAAATTTATGATATTTTGGAAGAGTTATCAAAGAAAAAAATGAAGGTGAAAACAGGAGTATCCAAACCAATTGGGGATGTTTCTCGAGGTGGTATGCACATTTTTACTCATTTTTCTTGTTCATTTTCTTTTATTTAGAAAATATCTAAGTATTACTGTGTATTTTGTAATTTTTATAATTATAGATTAGAGGGAATATTCTGTAAAGTTAATATCAACATAGCACACATGATTAGTGACAGTAAAACAGCATTTGCCAGAGATAACAAGCCATTGCACAAAGAACTCATAGTGGTTATGACTTCTTGCACAAGTCCTGCTCAACATCAAGCCAGACAAAATTCCAGCATAGATATTGCCTCTGGAGTCACTTTCATGTGTCCTGTGCCTGCTTGAAGATGTGAGAGCTTAGCTTCTGCTCCTTCTCCAGCCACCTCTGCAGCCAAGCTTCCCACCATGATGGACTCTTGTCCCTTGGAACTGTAAGCTCAAATAAACTCTTCCTTTTATAAGTTACTTTACTCATGGTGTTCTATCACAGCAACATAAAGTGACTAATATATGACTTTTGATAAATATTGGCTCTTTTGCTATGAAAACATGTATCATACCAATAAAAATAATGTCTATATTAAGATACATTCTTCCTCCATATTCAAAAGATAGAGCAGTCTCCTTCAACTTGAGTAGAGTTACTGGTTACTGGGTTTTCCCGTGTATCCCAAAATGATACAGGGTGTCACATATTTTAATCATTCTATGGTAAAATTAATAGACGATAGAATGTAATGTCATAATACAGTTATCAAGAGTTTTATAGCAGCAAATGCATATTTAATAGTTTTTCCAGGCTATATTATAGATATTATAAGCGTAATAAAGCATTCAGTACTTCATGTTGTACCATTTAAGTAAAACTATTAAGTTCTTTTCACAAAAGCAGAAATTGAAGCACATGTAGTTGGGAAGAATTTCCTTTACACATGTTCTTTTTTATGTTTATTATTTTTATGTGTATGGGTGTATTGCCTATATGCACCCATGTCATGCAATGTTCACAGAATCAGAAGAGGACATTGGATTCCCCTGGAACTGGAGTTACGGATGGTTGTTAGCCAACATGTGGGTATTGGGATTGAACCCAGGTCCTCTGCAAGAGCATTCAGTACTCTTGACTACTGAGGCATCTCTCCAGCCCGACTTTACACATATACGTAAATGAAGTATTTAAGCTCAAGATTATGCTTCAAAAAATTTTACCATTAATTGATAAACTGTTCAACCCAGCTGCCCATAAAATTGAAGGTATGGATCTGAGTCAAAGCTGGTGCTTGTACTCTGAGTCAAAGCCTGGAGCCTTTTACTCAGGCAAGATAAAAGATATGGCTTGTTAAAATCATTAAAGTTAGCTGTCTGGTAAGTTTGACAATGTTCAATGAAGTAATGAGTCTGTGATTCTTTTCTATCACAACGAATGTTAACAATACAGAGTTAGTATAGAGAGGTAAAGAAATGTGGAGCGAGGGCTTCAGTATGGAAGAGAAAGCAAGGTTGATGGAATATAATTCAGCACTGTGGAAACTCACCTAGCAATATGCTTCTTAGACTCATTGAAATGTTTTGCTAAAGTCTTTTTGTTTTACATTCGATGACTATAAAAATAGCTCGCTTTCCTTATATTTTCAATGTTGATATTTCTATTTGGGAAATTAAAAGCTATATTTTAAAGCTACAATTATTACACATGTGACAAAGACTTCATTGCCTCTAACATACTTAAGAGTAACTCAACTGTGGGGCTGAAGAGATGTTTCAGGTGTTAAAAGGCCTGACTGCTCTTGCAGAGGACCCGGGTTCAATTCCCAACACTCACATGGCACCTAAGAACTGTCTTTAACTCTAGTTCCAGGGGAATCCAACTCCCTATTCTGACCTCCTCGACATTGTACAGCATGGGTGGACTCACATATATGCAAGGAATACACTCATACACATAAAATAAAAATAGTAAATAAAATGTATTTGAAAAGAGTAACTCAACTGTGGTGGTGTAGCTTTGACTTGGATGAGTTGCTCAAAGCATCACCTGGTAAGCTCCTTAATTTTCAAGTTACTCTTTTGCATTTGGGATTTATTATTACTTAGTGGGGAGTTAATTTGAAATGTAAATAATTCAAATATAATTGAGCATGGCTATAAATCTGTCTCCATTATTATTTGAGTAGTGTTTTGCCTCTGATATATTGGTTATATCTTAAACCTTATTATTAATCTTTTCTTCAAACATCCTAGCTCTTATTACATAGCCTCTGTAAGTGCTCGTACATTTACACACATATGAATATGTGAATATGTGCAGTTAATTCAGCCCTTACATGTGCAAGAAATCTATTGCTTTTATTCCACCCATTACCTATACTGAAGTATTCCACACCTTGACATGCTACTACCCTGATGTGTTGGCCCACAGTGCTGCTCACAAATGCTTCTTGCTAGAACCCAATAGTCCTATGTCCAGTGCTGAAAAGAAGATGCTTTTAAGGATGAGGTAATTTCAATAGTTTGAAGAGTCTTCACAATTGACATTACATGGAGAATTTAAGGCTTTTCAACTGGATTGAGTATCCAGAATGTGATATAAACTTCAAAGAGATTTCTAGATCTGCTGAGTTTTCATATTCCACATTTCATGGCAGGCTTCTTGGATTCTGAGAAAAACTGACAAGTCATACTACAGTTGTGATCTTTCCATTTTTGCAGTTTTACTCCTCCAAACTGAGGAAACTCATACTTTCTTGTACTGACTGCAGATGGCTAACTTCATGGCTAGTTATTCAGCAGTCAAGAGCACTGTCTGCTCCTTCAGAGGATTTCACTTCAGTTCTCAGCACCCACATTGAGGCTAACAACTGTCATAATTCCGATTCCAGGAGAATCTGACACCGTTCTGACCTCTGTGGGCATTGCCAGACATGAGTACACATACATGCATGCAGGCAATACACTCATATACACAAAAATAAAAATAATAAAATATTTTTTAAAATTTCTATTACAAATATAAACATTGAATGAGTGTAACTCTGTATACCTTTGTTTGAAATTACAGAATCTTCAGCACTCCTCTCATTCAGTACAGAATGGAAGGACTTTTAGAATCAAGATGCCAAGAAATAGAATGAAAGGTAGGAACTTCAAATGAATCTTACAGTTTTAATGTATGTAACACTTCAAGGTCACTTTTAAGTACTTAAGCAATCTGACAGAATGCATGAAACATCATAAAAATGAAAGAGAGGAAATTATTTTCATATCCTAGGAACACATAATTTCTTCCAGTTTCTATATGTCAGTAGAATTTTCTTTAAGAAAATTATGTTTTGATTAATTAACATATTGAGTCTACCATGAGACTTACCAGTCCATGTAAAATAGATTTATAGGATATGAGATTAGAGATTGTTATCAGGACTCTAAATTAAAATAGGCTATCAGGTGTGGAAGATCAGCCCATGAAAATGCTGTACTACTTTAAGAAGCATGACATATTTGCATATTCATGATATAATTTGAGTGACTCAAAATAGTCATTCACATTGTATGGTAAAGTCTATGAACATGGGAGGCATGCTGTCATAAACATGAATCTCTGGTACATTGTGAAAAGGACCAGATTTACCAGCACATATTGCAGTAAATATGTGGATCACTGCAGTAAATATGTGGTCAATCATGACAATTACTTACTCAAGCTACACTAGAGAACAGATGTTAGGTAAGACTTCTACCGTGTAATGAGCCCTTCACCTCAAAAATGAATATTCTGTGTGTGTGCTCATGCGCACGTGTGTGTGTGTGTGTGTGCATATACATATTTGATATTGTGGATTACACAGCATATACCGTCCTAAAGTCATAACAACTAATAGAACAGGATATTGTAATGGGTGTATCTCATATGAATCATCATAGTGAGAAGATGCTTATCATAGTATTATACCAGCAAAAGTTTCAAGTTTTACTTAGGAAAGGTATAATGCTTTAAATAAGTGCCATCCTGTTGCCTTATATACATTATTAAGATATAAATTTAACATAAAAATACAGAGAATTTTCCAGATATAAATTTAACATAAAAATACAGAGAATTTTCCATAGTGTAAGTAACGTGAAATCTACGAGATAAGCTAGATGAATGAAATAAATCACTCTTTTTTCTTGCTTATTTAAAAAAATATTGAATTTTTGTGAATTTCATACAGAACATCTCCATCAATCTTAATCATTCTTATACCCTGGTCCCCACTGGCACCCTCCATAATCTCCCCCCCCCCGACACTGGAACTCATACATTATGTCCTTGTGCTAAGGCTTATTGCATTAAGTTGGCATCCCCAGATATTTCTTAGTGCAAGATCATCTACTGAGGTCCAGTCAGCCTATGAGTCCCTTGCTTTAGGAAGATCAGCTCTTCCTCACCCAGCAGTAATCAGTTTCCAATATTTCTTCAGCTAAGATTGGGGTCAGCTGTCCATTTCCACAGTTCACAAAACATAGAACAGGTATAAAGAGGACAGTAGTGAATCTCTCAGTTCTCATTAATGAAGCTTCCTTATGCAACAGAATGCCAGAAACACAAAAGAACACAAATGGACAAAGCATAGAGATTAAGAGTCTGAAGAATGCTGGTTCTTGAACAAGACTTCTATATTAAACTTCACCTACCCAGGGCTCAGGGAGCATTGCGGAAGAAGGACATAAAAAACGGAATAACCAGGGTGAAAGTGCAGGACCATATGGAAATAGAGTCCTACAAGCTCCGGAGACCCAGCTCATATGAATCTACAGCAATGTCAGCAAACACAAGTCCCATGCAAACTCTTGCCTTTTTAGTGCCCTAACTTCCATCTCTTCTAGATCCATTCGTCAAAGGACGTTTTTAGTTTCTTTGCATGTTGTAAAATGTGATTTCTAATGATGAGGAAACCCTGTTTTTCAGAATGCACAAGTGGAATGTTATGAGTCCTATTATTTTCTCAAAATCTTATTATATATAACCCATTCTGGAATAATACAGTATATTTAGATAGTATTTAGGATAAAAAGATTTTGAACAAATCTTCATACAGATGCAAACTTGCATTTGGTAAAATACAAATGTTTCCTAACTTAGTAAGAAGACAAATGAGAAAATATAAAAGGAATCCCAGTAATTAAGTTTTAGAATTTTCTATTGAGCTCCCTTCTAATGTGTTCTATAAAATATTTAAGGCTTCATTTTCTTCTGTCTTCAGCTTGAACATTGCATTAGTGAACATCCTGAGATAAACCTTCCAATTATTTATTCAACCATTTACTCATTTATTGAATAATGCTTTTTAAGCCATTGTTTAAACTTTTTACAATTTAGTTTTTTTTTTTCCAAACTCTAGTGTAGGCTGCTCAGATACATTGGGAAGAGTTAGGAAGCTGTATGTTAGAGGCCATGAGATTTTAGTCAGACATTTTTTTAGTTAAGGATAAACATTTTAGAAGAAATTTAAGACTGTATTACAATTGATCTACTAAACTGTCCTGAGCCTGGACTCATGAGTGTTGGTGAGAGAATTATGGCCTATGGCTCTGCTGAGGTACCAGAAGTTATAATCATGGGTGGGAGACCATCATTCTGTCTGAAGGGTCAAGAAGATTAATTTGTGCCAGGATGAGACATGCAATTCAAGAAAATTAAAGGGAACATTTAGAGTTACTTGAGAATAAAAATATAATGCGAATAAGCTTTGCTCTTCAGTAGATCTTCCCAAATCTCCTTTTTCATTCCTTTTTTCTCTTACATAAAATATTTGAAAATGAATCAAAGAGAATAGAGAGAGGAGATAAGCTAGATGAATGACAAAAATGTTTATTCCATGAACACCTACACATGAAAAGAAATTTGTGGAATAGGTATAGTGAAAATTTCACATACATAGCATCATCTTGAAGTGGTACACTTTTCTCTTGGTTAGGAATTTGAAGTATTTCTTCTGAGATTATTCAGGGGACAACACAAGAATACAAAATAAATCTAAGCCAAAGGCGTGAATTTTTAGTCTACCACTGACTAATTCTGTCTATATGTTATAGTGGTATTTGATTCTTGCAGATAGTAGCAATTTTTGCCAACATTCCTTCTAGGGATTATATTAAGACCCAAGAGAAATCTCATCAAAGGCTTCCAAAAACCTACTGCAAAGGTCATGCTGTTTCAGTTCCTGGAAGATCACATTTGTTGTCATTTTCAGTAATGTTCTGGATAGTAATAGATGTACTAAGCTATTCAAACGGGAAAAATAACATGGTATGATGCTTCAGAGACACCCTCTACCCTATTTAAAATGTTTCTGCCAATGGCTTCTGAGTTTTTTGTGTGGAACACAGGAAAAGTTTCTGTCTGAAGATTTTTTTTAATAGAAGTCCATTTTCAACTTTGCATGTGCTGTCAAATTTCAGTTTCTCTCATTACATTGCTTGATGTCGGAACACACCCACACTGATGGCTCCTTCACTGCCCAGGCTTCATTCTTCCTGCCTCACAGGCCTCTTTTCTAATCCTCAGATCACTGTTATAAAACTGATGCTTTTCTCTGTAATAAGGATGCTTATTTCATATATCATTAATAATCCACAATACGCACTCAGAAATGATGATCGTGGCCACATTAAAAAACCAATATAATTTATTATTAAACCAATATAATTTATTTTCACACCATCTGTCAACTACATAACTATTTTCAATACATAAATTTTATCTTTACATGCTTTGTAAATTATGACTAAAATTAAACAAGTAAACTATAAGAGGAAAATAGTAGTTACAGATTATTCAAAAGTTTTTTCAGGGAATTTCATATGAATATTAAGAACAATGACATTAAGTATTATCTTTTCATTAATAGACTCACATTTATCAAAAATCCTCAGTAAGAATTCATTTTTATATGATACATATCCTGTTTTAACAAAAAAACCTTATTTTTGAAATAAAATCAATCTTTGCATGTATTCTAGAAGCTGTAAAATTGAGAGCAGCAGCATCTTGATGTACTGAGTGTTTAAACAAAAGAACAATTGCTCTTCAATTCTGAGTCTTTCTGCTACACCTCTACAGAAATTGTTGGTGTTTTTCAAGAAATATGAGGAGCACACACTTTTCTGAATTTCTTTCAAGACAATGTATTAAATGGCCTTCATTGTGTATGGAATTTCACTTTAAATCCTTTAAGTTTGAATATGATTTATAGCTTGAGATTTTTGAAAAAATTATAGTGAGGTAGGATCTGAAATAATAAAAACAGAATACTGCAAAAAAGTCTTTAAGTTTATGAATCTTAAGATAAATAAAAAATAATATAATTGGCCAAAATTAACAAAGATACAATAAACATTATATAGAATTATTTTTGGTTATTAGTTTATTATTTATTAAAGTGGAATATAAAAAAATAGTTCACCTTATAGTTATGTAAGTGCAATTAAATAAATAGACATCTAAATTCATTTTTTACTTAGATTTTTATTCTAACACAATTGAAGAGGTGATTCGGAAAACTCTCAGCTGATAATGAATAATTTCAAAAACAAATCCTTATTGTTACTTCAATTTCCTTTACTCTGTACGTTGTTTAATTCTATCTCTAGTAAAGTGGTTATCTTTCCCACATTGATTCTATTTTCTCAAAAGCATCACATTAAAATTAATTTTCAAAAATTGTTGGAACCATTCCATATTTTGATGAAAAATTCAAGAGTAGTCACCATTATTTTATCTGATCGGAATAGTTTAAGAATAAAAACTGAAGGCTTGCGTCAGTGGTGGCGTTGAGTGTGGGACCCCTATCAGTTCAAAGAAATAAGGGCCCAAAGGGGAGGTGAAAAATAGGTAGCCAGCCAGCACTAAATTAATAACTATCAGAAACTGATTGCTGCTGGGTGAGGGAGAGTATGACTTACATATGACCACTGGATTGGCTGACTAGACTCCAGTGGATGCTTTTACAATGAAGGACACTTGGGTACAAACACCTGAATGAATGGACTCAGCATGTATGGCAGAGTGCATAGGGTTTAGGAAGGGGGTAGGTGGAGGCATGGATGGGACGGGGGTGTCTAGATTTGAGTGGTAAATGTTGAAGGAAATTTAAAAAGATCAATAAAATTTGGAAAGAAAAGAATATGATTAGAAAAGAATCCAAACTCATGGGAATAGTGACTGGACTTCACAAAAGCTGACTCACACTGCCTTACCAAAAAATCCAAGTCAGTAGCTGAAGTCATTAAATTAAGACTTGAAATTTGTTAAATCAATTGTGAAATAATGAGTGATTTGGAAAGTAGCTTTCATGATATTAACAAAATGATTAAATGATTATTTACAAAGACTTTAAATGGGCCAATAGAAAAATGAGCCTCTTATGTATTATGATACATAAACTGAGGAACTATAAGTTCTTTTCCTTGAAAATGCCGATACTCTTTCTATGAAAAACAAGTCGAAATGATAAAGAGAAAATATTATTATTATATGCTAAATTCGTTTAGTTTATCCAATGAAGTAGGTAAGGTTTGTTAAATGTTTCATCTTTTTAAATTATTACAACACTATGATGTTCACATTTTTCCAGGACTGATTATGTTATAGAAATTGCATAACTATATGTAATATTCTTATGCCGATTATAGATGTTCATAGTGGTTTGAACTTAGATAATGTGACAATAGCGCCTGACATTTCCTGCTCACTCATAAATTGCTTAGCTATTCCTTAGCAATTTAAGGAAGACATATCAGTAAATAGCAAGAAGGTCAGAAGATACCATACATAGCATTTGATTTAGGCCTAAAAATATTTCAAATATAGATAGTATTTACGACTTTGGATTCCTGGCCAAATCTACATTGACAGAGATAGAAGTGGTGGAATGGGGAGTATAGATTGAGTTGGATAAACTGCATAACAATTTATTGATTTGAAAAAGAGAAACAAATTATAAATATTATGCTCTATGATGTAGGGAAAAATTAACTGAGTGATTTATATAAATTTTCTATAAATATTTCTTGCACAAAACCTGCTGTCAATGTTTACTGTAGTCTGGAATAAATCATTGCAATACATCCTGCATGCAAATAATAAAGGGTAAAGTACACACCCAAACCAGAGAAGGTGAGACAAAGGCTAGATCTAAAATAGGTGGCCCATGAGTTTTGTCTTGAAGGATAGAAAAATATTATTTTGGAAAGATTCACTTGACAATAATGTGTAGTTTAAATTTTAAAACAGAAGAACTTGTGAGATGGCTCAGCAGTGATTAATTAAGTTCAATTTCCCAGTCCCACATGGTGGAAGGAAAGAACCAACTTCCATAAGTTGTCCTCTGACCTCTGCATGTGCTCCATGCAATATATAACCTATTGTTACAGTTATTATAGTTTATTTATCACACAAAATAGCAGAATTATATAGTTTTATTTTCAAGTGTAATAAATTGGCAAGTTTCATAAACATTCTGTAAAGGAATACATTGAATCTCTTGATAACTAATAAGTGACTAAGATTTAAAGCTTGGTAGGATCCAAAAGTCTTATAAGTGATCTACTATTCGTACTTACTCCTATATAATATTATTTATGACTCAAAACACGTTTATTTTTGATACTTCTTGGCTCTTGCTGCCTAAAGTAAATATTCCAATATAGCAAAAATGTAGACAGTAACAGCAAGGACTTGCCAATGTGATCTAAACTGAAACCATAGCAGTTCTTTTGATTTCTCCATGACATCCCTGAAATATATACTTAAAAATATAAACTTAAGTGCACAAAGAAGAAAGTAAAAGACCACTGGCCTGCAGATTCAGCCTCCCTTTTCTTTTGCTTGGTAAATCACTAATGGATATCCTATATTATTAATGTTAAAGGAGTTCAAATAACCCAGTATTTCTCAATGTAATTTATCTTCTGTTAGATTCGTTGTTAGTAAAATTTATCTCCTCTGCTGCAAATTTTGTGAGGGCTTTGAAATACTATTATTTACTTAACAAGTGGTAAGCACTGAATAGAGATTAAGACCAGCATTAAGCATTGAGGAAGAAATAAAAGCCGAACTCACAGGAATTCATTGGCACATGAGTCCAATAGAGGCTTACTCTCTGTGATTTCATATCTAATGGTCTAGGCATGGAGGGGGAAGAAAACTGGAATCATATGAAATGTTTGCCTCAACATCCCCACCTCCAGTTAGAAGAAGTACTTAACTTTTAATTATTAGACAGATATCTAAATTATTAGATAGATATCTAAAGATTTGCATCTATATAGCTCTGGAGTGGGAGTGGTGATGACTGGTAGCCAGATTCTGTATTATAATTATAAAATAATTGATTTTATGTTATTATTATTAATATCTTAGAAGATATGGTTTCATACATGTCATATTTGAATATAACTAATAATCAGCAATACTTCCTATCAGTAGTCCCCTCTAGAAAAGAGCCCTATGATTTTGATTTTTGAAGCAGAACTTTTAAGGTATCACTATTAACTAAATTTTTTAGACATGCTTAGAGAAATAAAACTAATTTTAACTTTGCTTTAAATGTAATACTTTAAAAGAGCTTTTGGCTCTCTACTAAAGATGATCATTGATTCAGCTGCCTGATTAATTGATATCAAAGTGTTCCTCCTATGAACTGCCTGATGAGAAAGCCTTTGCAAAACCAGCTGAAATTTTCTTTCTTCAGTATAGACATACTCAAGACCTAGTAGCTATAATAAAATGATAAATTTTTTCGTTCTAGTGATTCTTACTTAAGTAAAATCTGGCTTCCATTAAAAAAGAGAGAAAAGAAGATGCAAAATGGCTAAATGTTAATTAAGTGGAGAATAATCATCAGTTATTGAACACTTATATGTTGGATGACTGCAGAGTGAGTAAAAAGAAAATCCTTGACTACTTTGTTTTGGACATTAATCACTGGTGGTAAAAATAGTCTTGTTAGTTGATAGTTCATTGCTCATTAGCTGTCCCTCTGAGGTCACCCCCAATGTCAGGACTCCTGAAATGTTGCAAATAAGAGGCTTTTAGGAAAATTGTCAGAGATAGAGAGAAAACACACTTTGAATTAAAATAAATATTTTACTGAATTTTTGCGGATTTTGTTCTATAGAATTTGATGGTATTTAGACAGATCCCTTCCCCTATCTGTACCTAAACTGACTGTAGTTAGATTTGTGTCCCCACATGACCTTCAGTTTGTGTCATCCACTGGAGCCTGGTTAACCTAACAAGAGTGCAGCCATCCTTGAAAGAGACAATATCTCCCTCTCCCAGCAGCTATTGGTTGTTAAAAGTTCCAAAGTTCACCTTGGAATTTCTTACTCACTTCCCAATTTCTATGCTGGGCATTTTATTGGTCTGAGCTTGCATGGATTTGTGCATGCTGTCAACATTGCTGTGAGTTCATATGTATAACTGAGCAGCCCCATTGGAAACTCTGTTTCTTTTTGGTTATCCATCACCTCTGGTTCTTATATTTCCACCTGCTCTTCCACAATGATCCCTGAGCCTTGGGAGTTAGAATTTTTGAATAGGTGTCATACTCAGGGTGAACACTCTGCTGTTGTGAAATTTTAACATGAAAGTGGTTGGGTACTCTACTAGTAGCAGTAGCAGCAGAACAGAGATAGGATTTTCTCATTCCCTATCTGTTCAAGCTCTTAACATCATCACACACATTCAAAATCTCCTATATATTATAATATATTAAGAATTACACATTGCTTCATTTAATATCCCAAGACATGCTTCATGTATATGCTAAGAAAACTGCCTTAATCGTGGGTGGGAAATCTTATATATGTGGAGTACTTTGCTTCATTATACAGCTAGAAAGTGAAAGCTGTAAGAGCAGGAAATGATATCTTCTCAGCCATCTCTCCAGCCCCCCCACCAAGGGTATTTTTATAATAACACACAGTTATAAGCACAAAACTGCTCTTAAAGCTCTACTTGTGACAGTGACTGATTAAACATCTTAGAGGTGGATGCTAATAAGAGCTCTCAACTCTTACTCAGCAGCATGACTGGTATTTGATTATGAGGGCTCCTTAAGCCTGATTCCAGGTTCCTGGAATATTTGGAATAGTTGAACAGAGCAATGCTCAACCTGTCTTAGCTTGTTTCTTGATTTATAGTGGAGTTTGGGTAAGGTGCATGCATCTTAATTTGCTATTCCTCAATTCTCCAATTGTCACAATTGAATCAGTTTGGAAATTATATTAGTGCATAGAAGGTACCAGCCATACTCCATCATATAAGAAGGTTTTAAAACACTCACCTTTCAACATGTTTTAAGGTCTCAGGATTTATTGTATTCCGCTGACCTTGACTAACATTATTTTTTACGTCACTTAATTCAAAAGGTAAAACAATTAAACAAGGCTCTAATACATGAATTATGATGTATTCAAATAAAACTAAATTATTATTGTTTAAAAATTGATGAAATACATTTTCAGTGAGGTTTCTTTGTATGATCATGTTTCAATGTGGTTTTACCTGAATAAGAACATGAAACCCCATGCTAAGTGATGACACAGATGTACTTTGCAATAATAGCTATATTAACTGACTTTTAATGCTATTTTACTTCCCAGTTGCTTTGTACATGTCCCTGAAGTTTAATAAAGCTGAAAACATTTTATTTTATCCCCTCAAACTATTGACTATCTGTTTAATGCAATGTTGAGAACTCTGTGATATATTGCTTTTGCCACATTGATTAAGTGAATTATCTTAAAGAAAAAAAAAGACCTGCTTTAAAACAAAGAGACCTAATACAGAATGAAATTGTTTCTTTCTTACATTATTTGTGACTTAATTAGAATGCGCACAAACCTTATTTTCAACATTGCAAAGAAAATAGATTTGATTGTCTCACAACTGATTTAGATATTCCTTAGGGCATGACGTGACAATTTAGATTTCTGCCTCCTTGTTTTATTGCCAACATAAGCTTATTTAAAAAGATAAATAACAGAGTCGTTGGTTTCAGAGAAAGAGAAATATAACTAAAGGAAAAATACTTTGAATTTTAACCTCATTAAAAAAGCAAGACATTTAAAGAAAGAGAGAAAAAAAGAATTGTTAAACAAGATAAATTTCATGATAAGACACTAAGCTGATCCTAATTATCCTAGAGATTACAAAGGGAGATGAAAAGGTTGCAGTACTCAACATGGGGATGATGTCTTGGGGGTCTGGTACTTTCATATGGTATTAGTGACAGATTTGATTTACAGTGAGGGAGACAGTAAAACCGAAGAAATGCTTATTATCATTTCATTTCACAGAGCAGTAGAAGACACGCTTTTTCCTTCTAACAACTTCCTATCATAGTAAGAATTTTTTTTCCTACAAAGTGTTTTTCATGCTTCCTTTAGTATTTATCCAAATGAGACAGTGCAAATTTTAGTATACATTGAGATATAACTACAATGGAACAAGTTAACTCATCCCATAGTAGGTTTGATCCAGAGCTAATTGAACGAGTTTGCTTCTCTGAAAGAAAAGCTGAGTATGGAAATGTCGGATTTGCTAATTCTGGTCTAGAAAAATCCAGTCTGCAACTGGAATGGACAGAAAAAAAAAACAAATGCAAAGAGAGTAGAGAATATGGCCAAGTAAAGTTTGGAAACATTTAAATCTTGCTTCTTCTGTCTCATCAATAATACCATCTATGTATGCATATCTAAAAATTCTGAGCCAGTATGATGCCTTGGTGTGTAAAGCCACCTGAATCCAAAGCTGACAACGTGAATTAAATCCTGAGGATACACATAATGGAATTAAGAACTGACTCACTCAAGCTGACTTCTGACCTCCACTTGTTTGATGTGAGCACCTGCACTTGTGGACACACACACACACACACACACACATACACACACACACACACACTTTTAAGTGCAATGACATAATTTTTCCAAAAAATTATATGCATTCTGACTCTAAAGGGCAAAGTTCCATTGACTTCAGAGCAAGGAACAGATATTCTTTTACTACTTCAGTTGGAAACAAAGTTTGAAAATATTGTAAACAGTTATTATTTTTTTTTTAGTCTTTTTGAGATATGGTCTCCCTGTATCCCCAGCTGTCCTTGAACTCACTATATAGACCAGGCTGGCCTTGAATGCACAGAGATCCACCTGCCTCTGCCTCCTGAGTGCTGGGATTAAAGGCATGCACCAACAGTATTTTTATTGGGACTAATGAATTTGGAGACTATTAATGTTTAAATAAAACCTTAAGAATATACTATATTTACTTATTTTTGCTACTAAAGAGGATGAAAAGAAGCAGCCCAATCTAAAAATGGAAACTTTTAAAGAAAATTTTTAGAAGAATGGATCAGGCTGTGATTTCCATCAGACATCCTGGTGCTGTTACTGGACATTTATATCATGTGATTTGTAGTTATATGTCCAAAAAAACAGTTGCTAAATATATCTGAAAATCCCATGCTTATGTTTTGATTACTCAGCGTAGGATTTCAGTATTCTCATCAGTTCTTAAGTACCATTTAGATTAGTGGATTTTTAAGAGTTGCACAACCTTATCCCAAAGGGACAGTGAGGCATTTGTGGTTTAAAATTACTTCATGAAATGGAAGTTAGGAATCCAAAACAAAATAAAAAGGTTGGCATTGCCTCTCCCAGTTAGGCTACACGGTCTGCACCCCATACTCATGGGGATGACTCAGTGTTAGGATGGATTGTGAGTCCCAGATTGGTGGGCCTGATAGTGGTGTATTGATAACTCTTTGACTTAGGTACAGTGCCCCATACTAATTTTTTTTCCTCAGAGAATTCAACATAGTTTACAAATTGTATTCCTTCACTTCAAATAATTCAAAAACAAAATACATAGATTTAAACTTTAAAATATCCCATACAAGGGGCTGGAGAGTTGGCTCAGTGGTTAAAAGTGCAGGCTGTTCTTTCAGAGGGCCTGGATTTGATTCCCAGCACTCACATAGCAGCTAACAACCACTCCAATTCCAGCTCCAGGGGAACCTGATACCCTCTTCTGACCTCAACAGACATGGCACTATGTGGGTGCACTTCCATACATGCAGACAATACACTCATATAAATAAAAATAATAAATAAAACATTTAAAAATATCATGCACAAGATATAGCTATGGAGAACTAACAATGATGAAAATTTGGCAGTTTACTAAGCTGTTCTTCAATTCTACTAAAGAGTCATGAAATTTAAGTGATCAAATTTATTGACAAAAAACTTAAAGGAATTGGGCAATTTTCTCAAAGATATCTTGAAAAAGAAAGTAACATGATTTATGGGAAATATTTCTACTCTTTCTTAAACCTAATAATGATAAAAAATAAAATTTTGTATAAAATATTCCTTTAAATATTTTACTTTTATTAGTTAAAAGTTTTATAATGCATGTTTTAAAACTAAACAAGATATTAGTTTAGTGGTACTATTTTATGTATTGCAAACTATATATGTACATATATTTCTCCCTAGTCAATATTTTTGCAATGCAATATACAAATTGAAAGAATAAGATTCAAACACATAGAAAATAAGACAACCTTGTGAATAATGATACTAATATAAATTTCAATTTATCTTGTTTACTAAAAATAATACATATTTATGTATATGAATTCTGTGTAAGTAAACTTTAAAGCCAAAGAAAAATATATAATATTTTGTATACTAACTAAAATTTTTAATTAAATAAAGGATATATATGCCAAGAACAAAATTCAAGAGCAGCCTTTATATTAGTGGCTTTTCATCTCAGAGGTTATAGGAGCTATAACTGAGGATCTCATCTGAATATGCTAGTATCAGGTATTATAATCTTAGGTTGTTCCCTAAGAAACTAATTTCAAATACATTACCCTGGTAGTTCAGATCAATAACTCCTACTTATATATTATAAAATATTTAACCAGATATTTTCTACGTATTGATATAATCCACCTTCTTCCATGTAGCTCCTCATTCTATCTCTATTTCTTTCTCTTTCACTCTCTCCCTCTCCCTCTTCATTGTGTTTCTGGAAATATACCACAGATAGACCTGTAATGGCTTTTATCCCTTAAAGGAAAATACGTCTTCAGAGTCATTTGTTTGATACATCATACATATAATATATTGCTCTGTGATTTATCTTGTATTGTATTAATAAAGTCTTTTTAGTATCACACAGTATCAATATAATTTAGCACAGATGACCAATTTTTTTTTTATAGTTAGTGTTTTTGAGTGTCCTGTTTGAAAATCTTTGCTTTTTTCAAGTTTTGTTTCCTTGGTTTTTCATTTAAATTTGAAACGAGTCTGAGTTTGTTGTACAAAATGTAAGATAATATCGTAATACAATTGATGATTTTTCTTTCTTTTTTTATTTTTATTTTTTGGTCCTTTTGAGAAAGGGTTTCCCTGTTGCCCCAGCTGGCCTGGAACCCACTATGTAGACCAGGCTGGCCTTGAACTCTCAGAGGTCTGCCTGGCTCTGCCTCCCAAGTGCTGGGGTCAAAGGCATGCGCCACCACGCCTGGCCAGATAAGTTTTCTTTTCCAAAAATGGAGGTGAAAAATTATGGAAATGTTCAAGGTGGCATTGACAGTGTTCGAGGTGCTAGACTAAGACTAACAACCAGACACAAGAAATAAGATAATAAATTTTATTTAATCCAATTATGTAAATTAATTTTTTCAATGTACAGGTGATATTTTCACTAAGTAATCAACATCTGGTGGTAGAGGGTGGAAATCATAATGATGTTTATTATGTTTTATATACAATGAGCAATAAATATCAGAAATAATGCACATAAACTTTAAGAAGCCAGAAAATGAAAAACGTAAATAAAATAAAGCAAAACAATGTGGTATGTGGTGTGGACCAGCTGGATGATTCAAGGGCGAAAAAGCATCCTGAAAAGCCTGATTACATGAACTGTATCCTGAGACACACATGACCAAAGCAAAGAACCTACTTCCACAGTTTATCTTGACATTCACAGGGACACGCAGCATGGGTGGATTCAAGCATGGACAAACACACACGCACACGCGCGCGCACACACACACACACACACACACATACACACACTAAATAAATAAAGAAATAATAAATAAATAAATAACAAATAAAAAGATAAACTAAATGTTTAAGTAATAATGGGGTAGTATTTTTTCTTCCAGAGCAAGGAACAAATCACTGAAGTAAGCACAAGAATGCATATAATTTTCACCACCTGATGAGCTTGTATCAATTTCCTTTAAATTAGATATCAATATCTAACATGTGAACTGCATGTTTGTATTCTCCTAAACTTGTGAGTTGCAGTCCTGATGGTCAAGGAGATGGTGTTTAGATATTGGGTTTTAGGGAAGTAATTATATCTCCATGATTTCTGCAGAGAGGAGGCCATATAATGCAGGGTGTACTCAGGAGGGAAGCAAATTCTTCCTTTGCACCTTTCATATGTGCATTTTCTTAAAGAAAGTCTTTTTGTATTACAAAAATAATCAAGCTATGACTTAATGTGAAACTTTACCAAATCAATGAAATTTTTGCAGTATTCTTATTTGGGATTTGAAGGGAACTTAATTTTTCATAATGAAAAGTAATTTTCAGTATTTTTATTTTTGTAATTAAAATAATTTTAGAACAAAATTATAGATACACTGTTATTTTGGCTTTCTTTCTCTCCCTTCCTTCCTTGCCGCCCCCTCCCTCTCTCCTTCCCTTCCTTGCTTTTTCCCTCCCTCTCTCTTTTCTTCCTTCCTTTCTTCCTTGTTGACAGTCTCTCACTATGTAATCCAGATGCCTCAAACCTGCAGTCTTCTTTATTCTGTCTCCCAGTTGCTGAGATTGTAGACCTATTCCACCATACCCAAGCTAGTTATTTTTATTTCTGGAGTAAAAAACAATCTTCACCTTTATTAATATCATACATTAGGGATATTGTTTACATTATTTACAAAATTAACTTTCAACTAGTTATATTACATATCCACATATTACAAATTGTCAGTCATACAAGGTTGGTCTTTTGTGAAAATAACAATAAACCTATTCTCTTTTCAAATAAAACAAAAAAACAAACAAACCTAAAAGACAGTATTGGGACAGGAGAATGGCTTCTCATTTAGAGCACTGGCTGCTTTTGCAGAGGAATGAGATTTGATGCCTAGATCTACATGGCAGCTGACAAAGATAGAGAAAATTTTAAAGGCAGTTTTCAAAGGCTACACAGAGGAGGAGCATGGGGTGTTGCAAAATTTAGTTATGCAAGATATAAAATAAATAGTCATCTGGTACACAACATGATACCTATAAGTAAAAATAGTACATGAACTTAAAAACCTGTTAGGTGGGAGACTATGTCATGTTAAATGATCTTGCCACAATACAATTAAATGCTTAAATAAACAAAACAACCACCACAACAGAAAACAGATAAATAGAAGTCAAATTTACTATTAATTAGCAGAAGGCCCAAATGGGTGTTTATGCTGATACATCTTTCTGCAAGTACTTTTATTACTGACAGTGTTTTAGTTTAAGGACAGAGGAGAAGTTTCTGGCCCTAGCTACTTCATTGTAGCACAGCAGACCGAGAGGAAAGCCAAATATATGTATGCATGCATGTGTGCACGGACATGGGCAAAGAAAGTCTTCCTCCACTTCTTCCTACACTAATGCTTTACAATCCTATTTTTATTCCCCATGTGTCACTAAGATAGGGGTCAGATGTCTAGACTGTTGCTGGGAAGATAGGGCTATTTTTTTTTAATTTTTAAATTTTTATTTAATAACCACATGATTAGAAGAAGCATTTCATTACAGCTTTAACATATTCAGTAATAATTTCCAGAGCAAGGATACATCTCTTTCAAAAGTGGCATAAATTTTTAGGTTCACAGTTGAATTAATACAGTTATATAATATTGAACTCAGTATAAATCCTGTAAAACATACAACTGAATGAGTTTTTAAACTTTAAAGAAGATCTCAATTTCATTTTAAGATATGCTGTTTCCTACATTTGTAATGCTACTAACGCTTAGATGTTTGAACATGTGTCTCTAATCTCTATGTATCTGATTGTAATAATCACAGTTGGTTACTTTATGAGATCCTTGGCACCTGAGCATGGATAAAATGTCATCAGTTAGATTTCAAGGGTAATGTTTTTCACCTCTACTAATTAACATGAAGCAAATTCTTATGCTTCTTATGTTGATTTTTTTTGTCTGTATTTCATATAGAACACCCCAAACAATCTTATTCATCTATATACCCACACCCCAAATGGCTCCCTCCCATAGACTTCCCCCAACATTGGAGCCCATACACTCTGTAATCCCTGTTACTGTCTACTGTGTTGCCAGCACCCCCCATCCATTCCCCCCTATCTGCCCTTCTGGTAAATCTAGTCAGCCAGAGGTCCCTGTTCCAGGAGGATCAGCTGTTCCTCATCTACGGCAATCCATTGTCAGTATTCCTTTGGATAGAATTGGGGTCTGCTGTTAATGTTTCCAGTAGTGTGTTGGGTTACTATCTGGAAGAGCCTTTATCCATCCTGGCCAACAACTCGACTGAAGGTATCGCCTGTCTGGCTTTGCTGTTTGTCAAGTAACTTTTAGCTATATATATGTATGCTCTTATGCTATTTTTACTAAATATAAACTCTACACTCAAATCTAATCTCCACATCACTGTCATTATCAACTCCATTCTGTTGAAGTCTTCATGAACTGCAGTTTATGGACAAACCAACTCTCAAGGATAGTAAAGAAGGGCTGGAGATACGATTCACTTGGTAGATGCTTGTGCAGTAAGCCTGGATTTAATCCCCAGGACTGTACATGCTGGAAGTGTCAGCTTATACCCAGAGAAATTAGTTATCTTTGGCTACAGAGTAAATTAAAGATCTGTCTGCATTTAATACATCAATTTTTTTAAGTAAATAAAACATTTAAAAGCCAGTGGAACAGAATAAAATGTCCCAAATTATAAACATTGGAAATGTAACATATGATAAAAGCTTCATTGCTATAATTAAGGTGAATATAGATTTTTTTTTTTTTTTTGGTCTTTTTGAGTCAGGGTCTCCCTGTAGTTCCACCTGCCTGGGACTCACTCTGTAGACCAGGCTGGCCTCAAGCTCACAGAGGATCCACCTGTCTCTGCCTCCCGAGTACTAGGATTAAAGGCGTGTGCCACCACACCCAGCATGAATATAGGCTTTTTGATAAATAATGCCCTGCCAACTGAATAATAGTCATTTAGTAATGATGGAATTAAATTCACATCCAGTACCTATGATTTATCTTCAATATTATCAGAGATATAACTTCAAATAATTATACTTCAAAACAGGAAAAAAATAGATAATTGCTTCAGAATTAGTATATTGGAAGGTTTTTCTAATTGCAACAAAATTTATAATTAGAACAAAATTTTTGAATATATGAATGTAATACCAATAGCTTTTGGATTTTAAGCCCTCTGAAGATGTCAAGGAAACTATAGTCAAAGAAAAAGAACTAAAATGTCAGTAGAAAAATTCATGAAAACATGCAAACATTTATCTTGAACACAATAAAAAATAAGACATTGATTAATTACAGAATGTGAGTGAATGGAATAGAGAAGGTGGCATAGTAGCAATTCAGCAAATATACTTCTTTATGAAATTTGACTCTCTGAAACATGTTGATGGTTTATCATTTAATATGTTAAAGAGAAAAGGAATTCAAGAAATAAATGATTTTCAAAAAATGCCTCCATTTTCAACATATTTGCATATTAATGAGAACCAAACAAATATACATTATGAAGGGTTTTAAAATTTTTCCAGTGGCTATAGTTAACTTGTATTGGCTCTTTTTTCAAGAGTGAGTGCATAAGTATGGCATGTTGAGAAAAGTAGAAGGCAGGTTCTCACAATTCAGAAAGAATTATAAAGAAGGAAAGGCAGAATTAATTCATTGAAGTTGGGTCAGAATTGGCATTATCAAAGTCTTATGAACTCATACTATATATATGCTTCTATAACTACCTAATCTGTATTGTATCTAGATAATATTGATCTTTGTGTGGGAATAATTTTTGAGCTCAGTCCATTGATAAGGCCTATTAAGTGATGCCAATTCAATGGTAATAGGCACTTAATGTTCTCTCAAACAAATGAGGACATCTTGCAGAAATGACTGATTCTAAGACTAGGATATAAAATTCAAGATGAG
This sequence comes from Nannospalax galili, assembly GCF_000622305.1. NCBI lineage: Eukaryota > Metazoa > Chordata > Mammalia > Rodentia > Spalacidae > Nannospalax > Nannospalax galili. The sequence continues at coordinate 551,476 of NW_008352871.1, read as the reverse complement.
CATGAGGCACCATATGCCATCAATTATGTGTGAAAGTGAAAGTGCTTAGAAGTGTTGGAAATATGTCAAAGGACACAGTAATTAGTTTGAATGTGCTCGTGCTAGCCAAATGCTGGTCAATTTGAACAATTATTCCAAGTAGCTGATTATTACTCATTCAATAAAATTATCTGTCAATTGACACTGCCCTAAGAGTCTAATTCACAAATATGTGAGATTATGCAGAAGCTTTACATTATATTAACATGACAATTAACCTAAGTAGAGGGGTGGAGTTCAAAAAATCACCTTTAACAATCATGACAATAAAAATGCTGGCAATAAGTAGCAGCAGATGCAATACTAGAGGGTAAAAAGATGAGAAGCAAGATATCTTTATGTTCTCAAAATATCTCCTTACAAATTTGCTTAATTCCAAAGAGGAAACTCTTTTTTTTTTTTTTTTAAATTTTTTTAGTAGAGAATCCTGGCAGACACTACCATATCCAAGTGATTAAAAGTTACTTGTACCAACACTGGAACAAGTCAGAGTTATGTCCTGATGGAATTCACAGAGAAATGCAAAGCATCAGTTCTCTGAATTTTCTTTCAGACTCTGTAACCTGAATCCAATTAATCATGTTGAAACACAAAACAGATCCAAATTGAGGCACAATCTGGCTATGCTCTTGAAAAAATGTTAATACATTGGAAGACCATGAAAGATTTTATGATGTAAGTTGAAGCATATTGAAGAGACAGTTTTCTTAGATGCAATGTTCTGGATTGCATCCCCAATTAAGAGGAAATGATTGCAAAAAAAAAAAAAAAAATCTATGGGGAAATTTGGATCTGACCTCTTGACTAGAGAATAACCGTGTGATTTCAGTAGTGTACATTGGTGATACAAAGGGATTTAATGTAATGACCTTGATTAAAGATGTACACTGAGTTACATAGCTATGCGTGTCCATCACATATGTTATCTATCTATAAAAAAATATAGGCCGGTTTTTGGTGAGGAGCAAACAAGAAAAAAAGTGGGTGTAGGAAGAGGCAGAGTCTAATATAAAAATTTTTTTTACTCATCAGTGAATACCAGTAAAGAGAATACCAGTATTCCATGAACCAGTCTTCCAATTTCTGATATTAGAAAGTATGGTAAAATAACAAATAGTATGGACACGAATATCTGAGCCAAAGACAGAAATGTTTAATGACTCAAGATAAAGGTGGACATATAAAAACATATGCAATTTTAAATTTAATAACTTTCATACTTTTGGATCTTTAAATTTTTTTCACTTGGAATAAAAAGTAGTGAGTTTCACTGTAGTATTTTCACAATCTATGTCATTACATTAACCTCATTGTGATAGAGTAAATATTGTTAATGAAGAAAATATTTTTTGATGTGAGAAATTAGTAACCTGGGGTTTCCAGATATTTTACACCAAGCTTAAAATCACACTAAGTAATCTTTTAGCATAACCCCACCCCATGCACCCTGCCCTGAACCCAGACAGTGATCTCTCCTTTCTTGCCAATGCCAGGACTCTGTGCATGGCTCCTCAGTAACCATGACCCACAGCCAAAAGCCCTTGACCCAAGCACTGACAGAGACCTCTCCCTCCATGCCAATGATTGAGAATGTGTGTATAAGCTTAATCCTTAACTAGCTCATCCCAGGGGAAGTTTTATCCTATTTTTAGATATGAATTCAATGGAAAGGAGAGGAAAACAAGTTTTTGTTGTATTGGTTTTAATTTTTTTATTTTATTATTTTTGTTTGTTTTGTGTTTTGCTTTTGTTTTTGAGACAGGGTCTCCCTGTATCCCCAGCTGGCCTGAAACTCACTATGTAGACCAGGCTGGCCTTGAAATCACAGAGATCTGCCTGCCTCTGCCTCCCAAGTGCTGGGGTTAAAGGCATGTGCCCCCACACCCAGCTAAAACCCAATAATTAATCCCTAATAAAATCAGTTAAATAATACCATACTCAAATGTAGTGTCAACTGCATGTGAAAGCTTATTTAAGCATTTGTTTTATTACAGTGTCACCAGTTTAGGACTGGAGATGTAGCTGAATTGGTAAAATGCTTGAAGAACACTCATGAACATGGGTGTTTGATCCCCAGCACAATATAAACAAGTAGTTATGGTACAAATACCTATAATTCCAGAACTCAGGAGGTAGATGCATGAGGATCAGACTGCTCAGGTCATCCTAGGCTACATATAGAGTTCAAGCATCATCTGGGATACTTGAGACCTTTTCTTAAAATAAAAAAAAAATCTACAAACAGATACAATATCAAAAATTTTACTAAATATGATAGCTGAACAAAAGAATTTAATTTTAACACTTACATTGATGAAAATGAAATGCAAGGGTATGCTGCAGCATTGAGAAGTAACAATAAGAAATGGGGTTGGCAGAGATATGCATGAAATGAAAACAGAAGTATTACTGCGGCTTTGCTTAGCAGATCCATGAGTCAGGGAAAATAGCCAAGATCAATGTTATAGTAAGTATATATTCCTAAATGACGGATAGATAAAGAACATTTTGATGCCAAAAATGTATTTTGTAGTTAATTCTTAATATGTGACTGAAGCTAAAATACAAAACTTTAAGGAAAAAAAGTCATACTTGGCATACTAGCAAATCTAAAAATTTGCCAATTAATTTTACTTTAAAAATAAATAGGTAACTATTTTTAATTTAATAATTATAATCTCATTTATTTTGACACAAATACACTTAACAATCCAACATCAAATAAATCATTTAATGCATTAATTCATGTAAATTAGCAGAGAGACCTTGAATTTATACTTTAACAGGTAAATATGTCTATGTTTGACTCCTCTAGAGGAATTTGAGATACTGCCTAGTAAGTGAAGAGGGCGTTCAACTCAGACAAGGAAAATCTATGCAATTGTGAGGGTGCAGGAGGATTAGCAATAAACTAGAAATATAAATAAAGGAAGTGCTGCCATTTCACAATATAAAGAAATGGAAATGGTAAGGTCAGGAGGGCAAAAGCCTTGTAAGAAAGAAACTTCACCAAGATGTAAATATTTTATAGGAACTGTACAAGACTAGAAATCTTTTGTCATGAGTAGGAAAGATCGATCAGTGGCTAAAGATTCTTGTTACCAAAGCCAAGACCTGAAATTTGAGCTCTGGGGGACCCATGCTGTGGAAGGAGAGAACTAATTCCCAAAGCCTGTCCTCTGACCTTGTGTAGTACTTCCTGGGGAGATGTGAACACGTCTACTGACCACAGAAAAGGAAACAGACCAAAATAAGGATACCATGAAAATCCAACATGGTGAATCAATGAGTTTTATTGGGGTTACTTACAGTAGTATGAGTAAGGAGTTACAGGAGCAGAAATTACTTAAAGACAAGTGCATCACCAAATCCCACCAGCGTGAGTGGAAACCTGAGCTCTCTGCATAGTCTGCAAGCTCAGGAATTTGGGAGCTCCTTTCCATGGAGCTCATTTGGTCTGACCCTCTTCCATAGCTTGACTGGTCTCTGCTTCTTCAGGGCAGCTTGTTTGGTCTGAGCCTCTGTTTGGCAGTTCAGCTTATTTGAGCATGTCCCTCTGTAGTCGTTAGAGCTTGTATATGCTTGGAGAGGAAGGGGCTTAGTGAATCTGAGCAGATTCAGGAACTTCCTGAAGTTATTTTTTTACTTCCTTAGTTTAAGGATCTTCGCTTCAGGATGGGAGGTGGAACTCTCCTTTCAATACTTGCTACTTACGTCCCAGTAGAACATCCTGTTGACTATTGAGCTCCAAGATGGAAAGTTTTATCTCAGTGTAAACTGCTACACAACAGACCTCCAAATGCCAATTGAGGCAGTGTACACATACCTGCATGTATGTACACACCGGGGGAGGGGGGTGTAGGAGGGGGCTTTGGGGATCGGCCAGAATACTGGACCTGGAGACTTCTGCACAGGCACACCAGTCTAGGCCCCTTTCCCTTTGCAGACCACGGACGGCAAACCGCGAGACACGTTTTCTCTCTCGATCTCCTCCCCGCTCCTACTCCGTTACTGTCCACTTTTCACCTTTCCCTAGGTACATACCCCCATACTTGGTTCGCCAGGTGCCTCCACATAAGGACTGACCACCCAGGAGACAGAACCAACGGGTGTATTCCCAAAAGACACCCGGAGTCCAGAGACACCATGTGGGCATATGGACGTGGCCTAAAAAACCACAGAGGTTCCCCACTAAGCACAGGGCATCTTGTTCCAAAACACTCTTCTATGAGTTACCATTTCCAGTCTGAGTGGCTAACTGTCATACTTTGATTTCTTCACGCACTCCTTGTTGTCCTCCTAGCCTCTTATTTTTGTGGTGAGTTCCCCTTCACCCTCTCTAGCTCCAAATCCTCTAACTCCCCCTAAAATGGGTAACTTTCCCTCACACTGTAAGGAACCCCAACTTCAGGCCCTAAAATCCCTCCTGGTAACCAGTGGCCTCAAGATTAAGCTTAATGATTTAGATACCTTCTGGGCAGAGGCATCTACTCTTGCCCCATGGATCTCCCCCACAACATCTGGGACCCAGATCTCTGAATGCGGGTGCTCTTTTTTTAGCCCATAAATGGGAAATACAGGAAGGTACAGTGCCACTACCCCCTTTGTTCTGATTTTACTGGGTCCTCGGTTGTATTAAATCTGGCTCTCCCGCGGAAATCCTAAAATCCTTCAATGAACATTGCCAGGAACAAAAGATGTCCATGCTTTCGATTTCAACCTCCCAGGCTACAGTGCCATCATGCAACCTCCCCCCCACCCCACCCTGTGATAGCTCACCGCCTCCGCCTCGCACCGAAACACCACCCTGCATCTCTCTGTGGAGCGAAATAATTATGTTGCACCACATGGACCTCCTAAACCCGCCCCTCCACCCCAGCCACGACTCTCAAATCCTCAAAACCCCCTACTTTTGGTTTTCCTGTTAATGTCGGTGCAAATGCAACTCAATAACCCTGGGTACCGACAGCTCTGACGGACCTTTCACTTATCCGCCAGGCCATCAACGAGTCCAGCCCTGATTCCCCATATTTTGAACAAGTCTTAAAACAATGGGCCATGAGGTGCAAACCCATTATGATTGGTGTAATCTCCTCAAAGCAGTCCTCCAACTGCCCATTTTCCTTAATTGGCATTTGGCGTATGACAATGTAGCTGCATCCCAAGCTCGACTAAACTATCAAACTGGCATTATGGTTACTAACCTTTTTAATAGTAGGAGGCCGTGCCCTCCTTGTGTTGTTTCTCCTCAGGTGCCTACTGTCACACATTGGTTGCCAACAGATCATCAATAAAACGACTCTCCCCCAGGTCCTCTTAGCCCTACACATCCAGGCCAGGGCCCTCCTCAAGAGGTCATAAAGACCTGGCTAACTGAGATATATAAAAGGCCTCCTCCTAAACTGCCTTACACCTTGGCGGACCCCCGAAACTAAACCTCCCTCAGGGTTGGTAGACAATGACGGGTAAGATTCTACAAGGACAAGTCAACCTAAGACAGGACATCCATGGGCTAGATGCATGCTTCCATGACTTGGTAAGGCTTGTGCCCTAAGTAAGAAAAACCTAAGACAGTCACAACCCGTATTTTCAAGGTCATCTTGAGGCAGGTACGAAAATGTCAGGCAGCACCCAGACCCCCCCTGGGTTGCCTTTAAAAACAAAAGGGTGGAAATGTAGGAGGGGCCTGTGGAGATTCCCCCAGAATACCGGACCTGGAGACTTCTGCACAGGCCCACCAGTCTAACAGGACCCACTTCCTCAAACTGCTAACCTGTTATCTGCCGCCTGGGCTAGAGACAGATGACGCGATGGCCACGCCAATAGATAATATACAGCTCAACCCTCAGGGCCAATACTGACTAGCATCTCCCGAAGTCTTAGTCATTGATTTCACGCCTATTCATTCCCTGTCCCCTGAGACAGAGGTCCAATCACCATGAAACACAGCAACAGGGGGGATGAAAATAAATAAAATGTAACAAAATATTTTAGGAAAGGAAAATTGGGGCAGAAGAATTCAGAAAAATATATTATTTGCATTTTATTTCTGATATTCCAGAACACAAAGAAAATTAACATTTTAAAAGTCTGAATTCTGTTTATATTGTTATCTAAAGTATATACACATACTAAACATACTTACATTTTGATGTAAAAATTAGAATGAGTATCTTGGGAAAGATAGGGGATGTAGGAGGTTTTGAAGAATTCTATAAGGCATGCCACCAAAACAGATTTCTTTAGCTCTCAGACAAATGTAATTCCCATATCCCACCAGGTTTTAATTGCCCTTCATAGTGTGCTTACTGAACCAGTACTTTAATTATAAGTAGGTTTCATGATGTGCTTGGGGTGAAAGCCTCAGGTGGTTTTGCCTAGAAACCACAGTCCTAACCTTGCAAACTCATCTCTGAACTTGCCTGTGTCGCTACAGCTTTACTCAATCCTCATTACTTTCAAATATATCATTCTGAACTTTGCATTTCATCACACTTTTTGCATTATAATATTCTAATTTTTTAATTGATACATTTTGTGTGTGTGTGTGTGTGTGTGTGTGTGTGTGTAAGACAGAGGACAACAGGTGCCCTATTCCATTTGGTCATCTAACCAGATTGGTATTCCAGGTTTCAAGCATTTCAATTTATTGTATTTACTTTCAAAATAAAAATGCCTATAATTAAATTAACAATGAACTTGAATTGATAGATCTGTAATTCAGAAAGTTCATTTCCAAATACAGCTGTTAAAGATAATTTAACACAGGGTTAAACTCCATCTAATGATTATAGTCAGATTTTTACCACAATAATTGCAGGTTCAACTTGAAAAATCCCACCTTTTCCTTTTCCCACTGACTGTGTTACATTTGTCATTTAGCTATTCTATTATTTATTCATATGTTAGCTTGAAGTATTTTGGACCACTGTCATAGTTGCAACAAATATGTACACAAACCCATAACAAAATTAATCACAAATATTTCATATACTAATAAGTCTGGGGCTAGCTACCCATGTTGGAAATTTTATAGCACACTTACCAATAAAATTAATTTTTTGTTTTAACATTACAATGACAGATGCTTTGGGAAATCCAACAACTGAGTATGCATGATGGTTTATCAGCAAAAGAAGCTTCCAGTGAAGCTTTACATTAATCTTAGACTATCAGTGAAAGAAAAGAAAAGGTAACAAATTACCTAGAGAAAAAAAAATCACTAATGAAATTTCCTTACTTGGAGCATACCATTGAAAGGAAAATTCCATTTCATATGAAGAAAGAGAGAGACATGGAGGGTGTTCAAATTTTCATCTGTCTCAGCAGATAAATACTACAGGAACATGTCTGAGAGCATGTCACACTGGAGAGGGCAGCTTGTTTTTCTATAGCAACATGTAGAGGATGTGGACAAAGGTAGATCTTTCCCAAGTCCAGCTCAAGCCTGTTCCACCAGGCAGAAATTTCTTTCCAGGATGATAGGCCTGACAACTTGAGTTTCATGCTAACCATTCATAGCAGGACACATTAAAAGGACACCTACCCCTTGTCTACTAATTACCTTCAGAAAATCCTTGAGCTTCTCTCCCCTATTGATATTTTTAATCTTTCTTCTCTATCTTTTCCCCTAATGCAAACATGCTGTTGGTGAGTGTGTGTGTGTGTGAGTTGCAAGCTGTACACTTTTTAGAAAGCATCATTTGGCAGTGTATAAAATTACTGATTAAATATTGTTGAAATCAATAAATAACACAGACAAAATTCATAACTGTATAGAATTTCATAAATGACTGCTCTGTGAGCAGAAATGTTTGACATATTTTTTGACTTATTTTCTAAAAATATTTTATTTTTATTATTTTTTTATTTTAAGTGTATGCATGTATTCCCTGCATGTAGATAAGTGCACCCGTGTTGTGAAATGCCCGTGGAAGACAGAAGAAACTGTTGGATCCCCTGGAACTAGATTACGGATAGTTATTAGCTGCCATGTGGATGCTGGGATTCTAACCTGAGTCTTCTGCAAGAACAACCAGTGTTCTTAAGCACTGAGCCATCTCTCTAGCACCATGACTTATATTTTATACCTACAGCTTGAAGCAGAAAAGATTCAACATCAGGTGAATTGAAAAGCCCTTTCACTTATTAATTTATGGGATTATCAAACATTTTACTATCCCACATTATACTTAAGTTTCCAATTAAGGATGATAATAAAATTAGAATTTCAATACTATGCATGTGGTGATAGGTATAGATAGGCTTTAGATAAAGAAATGTTTGGTTTTTCTTATTTGGAACTAAATCCTAAGGTGTCTGCAAGATCTGAATAAATACTATTAGAAATAATAGACTTGAAGGCTTTTTTTTTTTCAATAGAAAAATTCAAATGGCAGCAATATAAAAGTAGATTGTGGTTCAGAGGTGAAGATTTCAGTGCTCAGCAGCATGGACCACAAGGAGTAAGGGCAGGTGGAAGCTAATCTGGCCCATAAAACTGTGCTTACAGCTTCCAAGAGAACCTGACAGGGAAATAGTCTCTTCTCTCAGAAGAGGTAATAAAATCAGCCCACTTCTAGGGCTTCAGTCAGTAGAATGGAGATGACTTGCTCAGCCGTCATTTGGGAAAACCTTCCATTTCTGAGATTCATTGGAGTCAGTGACGAGGGTCATGAGCTATGCCAGGGGCCATGCAGTGATCACTGAAGAGGATGCAGATGTCTGTAGGGACTGAGGATTGTGGGTTGAACAGGAAATTAAAAGATGCAAGATGTCACAATCTGGATGGCAGGATGAAATCTAACCATACCAGCAACTCTGCAGCTTTCAGTTTCTAAAGCGACCTGGCACACAACATGAGTATCATCACATAGTTAAAATAAGTCTCTGAGATTTAGAACCTAGAATGTTTAAAGAGAACAAAAACAAGCACAAATGAGTGGCAGATACCAAGGACAATTCAAATAAGAACGGAGGACCTTTGCCCTCTGTCTTCTTTGACTTCCTGCTGTGCATAGAAAATTCAAGACTCACAGGTTTTAATTGCAAAGTCATTTCAAAGAATCTTCTTAATTGAGACAGAGATATTAAGAAGCTTCTTCTTCCTTTGGACCCTTATTTATTTCTTATTTTAGATTCATTTGTTCTGAGATCAAGAACGTGTCTTATTAACTAGGCTTGAAGAGAAACAAAAGAAAATATAAGTAAACTATATCTTGACAGCATCTTCAATAGCATAATCTCTTTGGCAAACAAACCCAGAAATAATTTCCCAGGATACTGTAGCTCTGAATCTACTTTCTGAAAGAGCTTACCAGTGTTTTTATTTTTTTGTTTATTTTTTAATGAAAGGGTGGTTTTCTTAATGATTGTTCTACTTCACCTGATTGTATTCTCGAATGTTTCTGTAGTTTGCCATATAATCTATAGGCCCAGGATGTTAGAGTGAGCAAAGCCTACCAATCAGAAAAAATATTTTCACAAGGAAAACTATATACTTGCATTCCAGGAAATAATAAGTACATGATAGATGCATCCTTTGCCATAAAGTGACAAATCAATATTATAATATAGTCAACAATAGAACTAAAACAGTAGCCTAAATAGAAAGTATATTATCTTTACAGAATGTGATTTCCTTAACTGCTTGCAATGAAGATAAAAATGTTAATGATAATTTTTTTGGGAAAATACTACCCAGTTCTTTTCTTAATCTTTAGATTAATCATATTAAACATTTTAGAGTATATTCATTAGCATTTCCAGCCACATTTTGGATGACATTGACATTCTACCCAATGTTTTAAAATGTAATCTCATACATGCAGGTGCTCTTCATTTTAGGAAGTGAGGGACAATTAATCATGTACAATTATTTGATGACGGTTTGCTATTTCTCCATTTTCAGTATTTTAGGTGGAAACTGGAAAGCATTTCTTCAAACAAAATCATTGGCACTTTACAAATATACAATGCAAAAATGTAACTAGAAAGACTTAATTCTCAGCTTGTGTTTGGCAGTGTGCAGAGACAGGGAGGGAAGTGGCATTATGCCACAAGAGCTGAGTCTGTGATTTGTAACACCTCCAAACATTCAAATCCGAAGATTTTACTTTAGTCTCAAATCTTGTTGGAGGTCATTATTTTTCCATTTCTCCAAATGGGACCCTCTATGTTGTCCCAAAAATATATTCCTATTCTTCTATAACTTTGAGCTTCAGATTGAACAAACCTTCCATTGCCCAAATTTTCTGATTTCACAGATCATTTAGTATCATGAGATATCATCAGCAGGTTGGTACAGAAGAAATTATCCTGTTCCCATATGGTTTTCAGAACTAGTCAAAGGCATTAATCCCTTGCTTGCTGCTGCACATGCTCTTGTCATTGCTGTTTGTGATATAGGATAAAGCAACAAAAATCTTGGCCCTGGGCAGATGCTATACCATGCCACCAGGAAATGATGAAAAGACAGAGGCAAAAGGATCATTGGTTTGAAAACAGCCTGGGGTATACCGAAGGCTGAATATGTAGTTTAGTGATAGAGAGCTTACCTACCATACCCATGCCTTGATTTCCATGCTCAACACCACAAAAATACAATAAAGTAGCAGAAAAAAATCATCTGGTAAGAGACCAGATCCACCAAATACTTTCAGTAGCATGTCACCATTGACCTAAAACCCCCCGTTAGATGCCTGTTCCTATAGCTTTATCACATCCTGATGCAGGGCCATGGGCTATAGACCAAGCCTTAATGCACAGGCTTTTGAAGGCTATTCTAGATGTGAATTACACTATATTTCTATTATTGCAATCTATAATAACATGTGGTATTTTTTAAATAAGATATAAATTATATAATAACATGTCATTAAATCTTTTAACACATATATAATTAAATATGCATGTATATGTTTATGTGTATGGATGCACACATATGCCTATAAATCTTTTAGTAAGATTATGCATCTTTGATAAGTCTGAGTTGATGAATTCTAGAATTCATAAATCTTCATTATTCTTGAGATGCTTGAACTCTTCCTGTTCTTTACACAGAATATTATGGAACTGGAATTCATTATATGATTAATGAAAAATATCTGCCACAGAACAGAATAAAAGAGTTCTGAGATTCTGTTTCTAATCACTGCTTAATCTGTGCAGTTTCACAAGCTCTAAAATGATTATAGAGCTTTAAGTAGCCGGACTATGGTCTTTCCAGCTGAGAGACTATTTTATGAAAGGAGATCTACCATGGTCTTTGGAATAACTTGGTGTAACTGGTAAGAGCAGCAGGTAGAAACTGGCGAGGCAATTTATGTAAAGACCCCAAACGATAAATGACCAGTTTCTTTCTTAGCTGAGAGCCGGAAATTCCCTTGAATCTGCCAGTGAACTTGCCCCTACTTGAGGCAAGGGATGCTAGAACTATCTATTCAAAGATGTCTCTGCTTCTGCCATAGCCAGAGGCTGGGGATACCAGTAAAGAGGGAGGGTCCTTTTTATAATTTTATTTTCCAATTTCCTTATCTCTCGTTTTCCTGAAGTAATATTCTGTTCTTCGAAGACATGCCAAAGATGGGACCAAGACCTCGAGGGACCTGGACATCTGGAATGAGAACACAATTGACCAGCTCATCTCCCTCTTCCCTCCTTCCTCCACTAAATCCTTATTAACTCCTGAGTAATGAGGCTCAGTAGAATCCCATTCCCAGGGACCCCTCTTGCTGTACAGGAGCTCTGCTTTCTCTATCTTGAGCTCCCTGTAATAAAATACTCCTCTCTAAAATTCATCCTTGGTGATCCGTGAATTTCATTCTTCGAATTTGCTAGACAAGAACCCGAAAGTATCTGGCTTGAGGTGGCTTTGGTGGCCATTGAATTTCCAGGACCCTAACCTCTCAAGCTAAGCAAAACAGAGCCAAGAAAAGCTCCATTGCTCTCAAAGACACCTCGTTATTCTTTTATCATAACCCCGTGACTACCATCTGTTTAGCAGTATTCTAAAGTTTTATCTTGCAATCAACATATTTTTCAACTTATTTATAGTTGGTATCTGCCAAGAGCTCCTTTTCTATTAGATTAGATTAGAAAGATCAGCCCGATCTTTAAGGAGCCAGATGCCAAGAACTGTTATGTATGTTATCCTGGGGATAATTGTAGCTATTTTGATAAATTGATAATTCTACAATGGTTAGACAATCTCAGCAACAAATATATTCAGGTTCTGTTTTTATCTCTGAATTTGCATCACAAGAATTATTTTATTGAGAAACTTGTCAATTAGTTCATCCAAAGTAAGAGACACATTTATTCAAGGCCTGTGAAGTGTTGAGCTTGACAACCTGGAGTTCAATCTTAAGGACTCACATGGTGGGAAGAGATAAGTGACTCCTGTAAGTTTTCAATGAACTGCAAACCCCATGCTATGGCACACATACTACTTCATATACACACTCGCACAAAATTGAACAAAATACAATAAAAATTAAAGTATTTATTATTTACCATCACTAAGCCATAGGTGTTGGTACCAGTCACACCTTGCCTCTATAGAATTTACCTCTTACAGTAAGGGATGTGACAGCTCCAGTCATAGAAATATGACAAATAGTTGAGAAACACACACATACACACACAAACATATTGCACACGTTCAGGCATGAGGTACACATCATTACATCTTTGGAAGATCTCTTGTCTAGCACATGTAATGAAAGCTCTGAGTTAAGAAGAAATCTCAGTGGAA
>NW_008352871.1:537630-538636 GCF_000622305.1 Nannospalax galili | reverse complement strand
TATATATATATGCAAAGTTGTAAATAAGCAGCATGCATTTGACCAACTAATCAATGGTAGCGAGTTAACATCAGCCAGTGGATAAAAACTGGAAGAAATAATGCTGAAGATATTATGTAGAGGAACCTTATAAGCCACTCTAATGTTTTGGCCTTTAAAGGTTGTGGAAATGAATAAAAGACTCTAAAATATCAAGCTGTGGGTGGTGGAGGGGAGATTAGGATTTAATAGTATAGGCTTCTTAGTTGGTGAAGGCCTTTCTAGCTACCTTGTGAAAGGCAGAAGTAATTAAAAGAGGAAAGTGACCGACTAGTGGATTATTTCTAAAGTCCAGAATAGAAAAAAAATTAAAATATTATTTTTATAATAGATATGTGGAAGAAATAAAAACAGCTCAAAGACTTCAATGAAGTAAAAGTTATTAATGTTGGTAAACTAGATTGTGAGGTGAGTAGATAGGAAATACAATGACAATCATGACTTCCAGGTTCCTAGCTTCGATATTTTGACTTGGTGAAAATGCAATGATATTGATACATGAAATACTCAAAGGCTTTAAAAGTGGTTCTGAATTTTGTTTAAATTTCATTGTAGGTTCATATGCAATATTCCACAGATAAGTTGAGTAAACAATTAGAAACAGATGGTTCGAAATTCAAGGAACATGGGGCTGTAGGGGTGGATGAGCAGTTAAGTGTATTTCCTCCACAATCATGAGGAACAGAGCTCTGATCCCAGAATTCAGTAACAAGCTATCAGGCATTGTGAACAAACTTCTGTAACCCCAGATTTAAGAAAGTAGAATTATTATGACTCACTGGCTTCCAGCTAAACAGCAGCTGGGGCCCTATGTTCAGAAAGGTACATTTCTTCAGAGAAATGGGAGAGTGATGGACATTTCCTCAGAGAGATAGGGAAGTGATGGAAGAGGGCTTACACATGCACCTGCACCCTCACACATGTGTGTATATATCCATACAGACACAATAAATAGTAGATAAGTAAA
>NW_008352871.1:479631-537502 GCF_000622305.1 Nannospalax galili | reverse complement strand
ATATATATACTAGATTGACTCACATACTCACATGATACAGTCTGGTTAGTTCAAAAATGGCTGTCTTCACAGGAGGTTGTATTCCTTTCCTGTCACAGGCTAGCTCTGAAAGCCTGGAGGATTCCTTTAGAGCCATTGATCTTCAGTCAACAATGAAGGGCCAAACAAGTTCAGTTCTGTGAAGAATGGCAGTAGCAATGGTAGCAATGGATAGAACATTTCCAGCATGACACAATGGCAAGCAAGCAAAAAGCAAAAGCTAGTCCCTTAGACCTCATCATAACTAGGATGCAACCAGAAGGTGTCATCCACATTTAGAGTGTGCTCCCCACATCAATTTATCTAACCAAGAAAATTCCTCGCAGGAGTGCCCCAAAGGCTTGTGTCATAGTTGTTCCTAAATTCTTTCAAGCTGACCACCAACCAAGCATTGCATCTAGAGAATGAATACAGAAAAGAGACATATAATCCATTTGATTCGGAATATACTGTTTTGAAAGGATGAATGCTTAGAGTATCTTATGAAGACTAGCCAGAGATGCAGAGAAAACAAGACTGTAATACAAAAAGCAAGACAAGAGATGTGATTACTGAAAGGCAGTGTCAAAAGTGAATAACAGAAGGTCAAATAAGATGATGTTCTCAAGTGTCCTCTCATTTTAGTGACATAGGATCCATTTGTACCTCAGCAAGAGCTTTTTTTCATTGAAATAGTAAGAGCAAAAGTCAAAATCAAGTAGGCTGAAAACCTCATAGGAAGTAAAGATAGCAATCCTTCACTGTACAAGACACCTCAAAGAAATTTGATGATGAAGAGGATCAGAAAAACAGAACATTATTTAGAAGAATCAAAGTGAAACTGTCATTTTAAAGTGTAAAAGAAGTAGCCGGGAACAACTTGGTTTGAAGGGTAGATCCAAAACTGAATTTATTTTATGAAGACATGACAACACATAGTGATGCTCGTTTTCTTGAAGCCAAATATGATAGTATTTGATATAAACCAGAATAAGTTTAGGCAGAACATTACATGTCCTTGAATTTAATCAATGATATATTTTGGATGAACTAAATCAGCCTCCTACCTGTTCTAAAACCTTTTGGTTTTCTTCGGATCAAGTCTTGCCCAGAGGAAAGGAAATAGAACAGATAATTATCTTCACAACTTCCCTGCCACTCTGTGTTCAAAATATCAAAATGACAAAAAATTCTGCAATAGGTAGGATATATTATGTCCTGATTTTGTCAAGAGTTTTGTTAAATGCTACTCTAGACCATAAAAGGCATTTTTTCAATGTCAAAATTTCTTGGAATTATTTGAAATGTACTGTCCTCAAAATATCAAATGCAAGTATTTCCAAGCAAACTATTTTACAGGTAGTAAAATTATGACTTTATTGAAAAGGCAATTTAAAACTACCATATGCAAATTTTAAATGAAGGAACATTCTTTCAAATATGATTTCTCAACCTCTTAAATGTGAAGTCATTGGAACAGTCATTCACTTTGTCATTTCAATATGAAATCTGATGAAAGGCTTTAAAAATATAAATTCACATAATTAAGTACAATGTCGTGACAATCTCCATGTATCTCAAACTAATCACACAAACCCAGGGCCGTGTAATCCACCTGCTCAACACTGGTCCAAAATATGGGGCTTGAAAAGCATCCTGATAAAGGTGCCAAACTTAAACTAACGACATGCTTTCATTTCATATGGAAGATTTAGAAGCTAATCATGAAAAACATTGTTTTTCATATTTAAATATCATAATTATAGAACTAGATGTATAATATGAAATGTTAATTTTGTTAAACTTCAAGCAATATCGTCATCAAGCATAACAAAGGTCGGGTGCTCTCTGGCATTATTTCTTTACTTTGATAAAAATAAAGACAATATGAGCACTACTTTGATTAGTTATATAGTGCACTACAGATCAAGTTAATATGAAACTCATTGGGCTTTCTGAGATGATTAATTTCACCTGTATCGCTTCTACCAAATTGCAATTGTATGTCTATGCAAAATATAAATGGGCTTGAATTTAATATTCTATATTATATTGATAGGCAACTAATATATTCCTGGATTATTATATTTTATATAGTTTTCATGTAATTTTAGCCCATTAACTCTTTCTAAAATAAAAAGTTCTATGAAAAGCAAATAGCCAACAGAAAATTAAATGATTTTAAGTATTTGCTAATGCAGATATGATGTATGGATGATTTACCCTTAGGCATCTTTAAATTATGAAAAAGACTTATTTTCTTTAGAAATTAAAGGATGTAATGAACTTGGTTACAGAATAGCAGCACCAGCTAGCATTGCAATACACACACACACACACACACACACACACACACATATATATCTTAGACATTTTGAATCATAACACATCAGAATTTCTGAAGAAGTAAAATGTCTTACAAATTAGTCAAAGTGCTGCTTTTTTGTGTAGATAGCTGTTTTTAGATTTTACCTAACAAGGCCAAAGAACCTTAAGGGTAAGAAATAAATGGGGTAGACATTAATATATTTTTCAGAAACTCAGACTATAATGAAATAATGATAAAGAGCTGCTGTTTTGTTCTATTTGCTTCATCATTTACATAATTATCAGAGTCTTATTTTTGAGTTCTTAGAATCCATGTAAACATTTGTTTCACAGTTCTTGGCTAAATACTACATTGAATGCCTGACAGGTATGCATTTTTGTTCATTTCATAGAATTTTACTATGTTTTTCCATTATTCCTGAAAAACAAGTAAAGAAGAAAGGAAAGAAAGAACTAAAGAAAGAAAATTTTGTAAATGAATTAATGTCTGCTTAACCAAGTCAGGTGAATTGACGATCAGTACTGTTGCTGCATTTTTACAATCAATACGTGTTCTTTCCATATAGTTTTTTCTACATTGTGAAAATCCTTATATGTAGTAAGTCCAGAATTTCTACTACAATAAATTGTCTAAGTTATATATCTGAATTTGTTAATATATTTGGGAGACTCAGTCAATAGAAAACTTCTTTTGTTCTGTTGTCATCCCTAAATCAATTATTCAACAAATGTTAAGAAACTGCTTCCCTAATGTGCTTGTATTTTGTCCTGTATCAATTGAATTAGTTCCTGTTCTATATCAATTGAATTAGTTAACAATGATGCCATCATGTCCAAAAATTAAAAATGTGTAACTGGAGGTAAAATGCTAAATATTAGTATAAAAATTGAGTGATTAGTCATTTTTATTCATTTCTTAAGCTATAAAAAATTAGTATCTTTGTCAGGTTCCTATAATTCATATATGACATTCCAAATATTAATCAATTCAATGTTTAGAAAGTAATTTTCATTTCAAAGTAAGCACCTAATTATAAACATTTTAGACTTTCTACCTTATTTTCCACTCATGTCCACAATCCTTCCAGTACAAGATTCAAAATTATTCAGTAAGGCAGATCCTGTTTTTATTAAACCAGCATCACAGCAAATGAGATGGCAACATCTAAGTAGATTATTTACAGGATTTAATTTTGCCTGTTCTCTGAAACCTGAGTTGGCTATAGTGGCCTATTTTTGTCTCATCAAGAACTTTTCTACCTGCTGGGTTGGAAAATACCACAAGGAAATAGGTCCGCCATTTTTCTGCTGCCCCTTTTCTGCATCCGTTGGATTCTAGATTCATAACCAATGTAACACATATATCTATTCAATGTTGTTTTAGGTCTGATTATGAAAAAAATATTAAAAAGATAACAGTTTCCCAAAACTGAAACGTACTTGATACAAACTGAACTAGGGTCCTGGGTTTGTTCATGACACTAGATTGTATCTGAAGGTGAGCAATCAAGAAAGTTAAAAAATAAGACTCAGCTGAGGAACATTCACTAATTGGGCAATACTTTTGGTGTATAGTGTTAAGCCCTTTTGGCTATAACGCAAGGAATGGAACTTAAAACTGTGTAAATATAAACTCAAAGTTAGAGCATTAATTACAAATTTTGGGAGAAGTGGCATGCTATGAGCAAATAAACAACATAGAAAACCCTTTGTGAAGAGGCAGGAGTGATGGCTCAGCGATAAGAGCTGAGTAAACCTGAGTTTGGTAGAATCATCCACTTTGTGTGGCTTACAACAATATATAACTCCAGACCCAGGGCATCTGAAGTCTTCTTCTGGCCTCCATGTACATCCACAAACATGTGCATTGTACACACACACACACACACACACACACACACACACACACAAATAACAAATAATACTAAAATAAATCCTTAAAGGAAAAGCATGTGAGAAGGAGTAAACGGTACAAGTTCATGGATATGGGCATACTGGGATAGTTACATTGCAGGGGATCAGGAGTGTTTCCATATAAATATGTTTGAAGGGAATGAAAGAGTATAACACTAACACCCAGACCACCAAGGATCACTTGGAAAAGTATCTAAACACCCTTGAGTTTAGTTTAGCCCTTCCTCTGATCAGAATGCCCTCATTGATTTAGAAGGTTTAAAAGTGTCTAAAACGTTGGAAGTCAGGCAGGAGTGCTGGCTGGCCTGAAGCCAAGCATAGGAGACAATCACCATGATAACTAAGAATTCAGATTGGCACCCAAGGAAATCTGACCTAAGATGTCTATGGAGACGCTTACAAAAGACTGACATGCCTGCAGGCAAAATGGACAATAAAAGAAGGAATTTCTTAATGTAATTATCTGTGAGGAACCAATGTTGGGTGAACAGGAAGCACAAGAAGGTTCCCCAATAAAATGTCCAAAATCACTTGGCCAATTTCTCCAGCTAATCTAATTTTCAAAACTAAATTCGTTGATGGGAAAAGGAGGACAGTTCCCCTCAGAGAAGAACTGGGTAGCAGCATAACCAAGACACGCCCTAATGAATTTTCGTTTTTGTAGCAGATAGAAATCAATATCCACTAGCTTAATCAAGTTTGTAATGAATAAAGGAGAATGGCTAAATATTTTCCTGCTAAATATCAGTTCTGAGTAGACATTAATAACTGAAGATATGAAGTGTCATTGTAACTCTTCAAATACAGGGTCAGAGAGGCCAAATATAAACGGAATCTGATTGGTCTCATTTTCAGTCTTTCTGCAGGTTTCTCTGGTCATTGTTTCACAGGTGCCTGACTATGTCACTGGAATGGAAATATTTGGCCTTTGAGAAATCTCACATTGTATTTGAATGGAGAAGAGCAAGCTCAGTTCTCCAGTCAGTAGCCAAAACAGCAAATAAACACTAAAATATTGGCATGAAGAGGTGACTGAGTTCAGTGTCAATCATCAAAGGTGGTACATGCTTAATGTGTTTTCCTTTGATTTAATAGTGCAGCTTTATAGAAAACAGGTGGGTCCTGTGAATGACCTTGTATTACTATAAGCTTTAATGTCTAGTAGCAAATCACAGCTGTTGTGCCTGACATACAGTCTTAACAAGAGGAAGTTAATTGCCTCAGGTGAATGACAAGTTTGCTTTGATTAAGGAAATGCCTCTTTTTATCAAGAAAAGTTACAAAAATCAAATCACATTCATAAAATCTTACATGTTAACACTCCCATTATTTTCCATGCTATAACTAGAGACCTGGACCATACTGAAGAATACCGTTTTTATGTTTTCGTCACATTGATGGAACCATAATGATTAGGAAGAAAGAACAAAAAGTAGCTAGATGCTAGAAGTCTCAATAAAACATATGGTTCAAATTTTCAAGAACAAATGCCACAAAGATTCAACTTTGCCACTTTGTAAATATACGATGTCCAATGACATGGGGCATGTAAGAATAGTTCCTACAAATTCACAGACAAATTATTACAACTTACATCCTTTACCACGAAACCAAAAATATTTAGGTTCTAGAGGCAATATTATCCATACTTGGGAATATTGTTTGATCTTCTTGGGGGATGGCACAGAAGACTGAGGAGTTTGAGCTGGTACTACAGCAAGAAAGAGAATTCAGGCTATGGAATAGGAATTAGTGCCACTTGGATTGCACAATTCCACAGACGCTGAAATGCCTTAGCTTTCTGTGGTGGGAAATGATGCAGCATTCTGTTCAAAATAAGTATGATTAGGTAAAGTGCAAAATGAGCCTTTTAGGCTCCGGAACAAGGCCTGTCAATTGGCAGCAGGGAAATTTAAACCTTAAGCAAGAAAACAGATCCTGAGAAATGACTAAATGTTGATGGAGGCAAACATTTAACATATCATAGAAAATGGCAGTGCATTTAGATCTAGCCATTATGGGCTGTATTATGTTTTACTAAGAAGACAAAGAAGCTGTAAATTCAGGTACATACCATCGCCATCTATGTTTTAATTGAAAATGTTACATCTGAGATCAAGCATAACTGAGGCTAAGGGATTCAGAAAGTTACAGATAGATGATAGATAGATAGATAGATAGATAGATAGATAGTGAGGTTAAGGGTTTCTGAGGGTTAGGGATTGATGATGTTTCGGTTGGTTGATAGATAGATAGATAGATAGATAGATAGATAGATGATGGATGGATGGATAGACAGATGGATGGATAGATAGGTCTAATCTTTTTGCATGGTTATAAAAGGATATGAAGTACTAGGTTCTCTGTGTCAATGGTAGTGCCCACATGGAAACATCCAAAACAGAAATTCTTGAAGAAAAATATATGCAAAGTTGTTTAGTCTTTCGTTTGGTGTTAGCCCAAGTTTGTTCTTGTCAACAGGAAAAGCAGCACCATTATGGAAAGGTTTACAGACACCCTCACTCATATTCATGGGATCACATAGAACGCACATCCAATCAGTGAAACAACCTCACAGCAAAAGAGATGTGGAAATGGATTAGCCCATGAGATCCACTATTGTATTACTTTCTGTTTGAAAATCTTACCAGCTTCCTAAAGGTGAAAATTTGGAAGTGATGCTGTGTGCACTTGAGAGACTATTTTTCTTCATGAAGTACCTGCATTAAATCAGAGACCTCCATCAGGACTTTGTTCTCAAGATGGAGAAACCAGTTTCAAGAACTAAGGAATAAAAGCAGAAGAGATTCTATCATTACTCCAAGGAATCACTGGGCAATTTGTTTTATCCCTTTAAATTTGAATGCTACAGGCTTAGAGATCCTGGTTCTGGTCCTCAACAGAGGGCCACTGGACCTGAGCGTAGCAAAAGCCTCAAAGCACTATACGCAACATAAGAATGTCTCTTGGCCACTTTAGGATCCATATGGATATAATAAAGCATTATCATTTCAGAGGTAATTGACTGAATAAATTGATCCTAGTTGAAAGTGAGGCTGCTCTCTCATAATAGGGATGTGAAGAATATGATAAAGCCTGTGCTAATCTCTTGGAGGTGTCATGATCTTTGTCATAAATGGATGCTTAAGCACAGTATTTCCCACCTTATAAATGTATGGTTGTTTGACTTCTGTTAAGACACATCAGGATAAGTGTGTGATTCACTCCCTCCACATTAACCAATGTAACTAGCTGAAAAGGTAGCAGAGTTTTGGAGAATTTAAAATAGACAGGGAACTATGGAGAAATAAACATAAATTGTAGTTTTGAGGCCACTGAAGCAACTTAAACAGTGATTTCTCTTTCTCCTACTTCTAATCGCTTACAAGAACCATGGAAGAACTCCTTTCTAAAGGGTACCAAAGGGCTGACTGTGACATAGAAATGCTAATTATATACCCCTTAAAGAAAAGACTCACTGACCAGTTAGGCAAAGTGGTCAAATGGCAGTGGCCTGCTGTGAGCTCTTTCAGAATTAACCCTAGCACCTGAGCAGAGATCTTGCTCTTCTGAAATGGCCTTGGCCAAAGACTGAACAAAATACTCTTAAGAGGGAGTGTGCTCCTTCCTGCAAAGGCTAGACCCTAGGCAGGGATTGAGCTAGGTGTTCAAGGCTTCACCTTATCTACAGAACAGAGAACTCCTTAAAGGAAATATTTTGACTAACAAAGGATTTTATCCTTTTCTAATGACTATTGTTACAAATTCTACTTTCTCACTGTGGGGGTAAATTTAAGATGACTACTTGATTGGGTTAATAGTGCCCAGACAGATGGTAAAGGAATGTTTCTGGGATGCCTGTATGACATGGGATATTTGAATCAGTGAATTTGAGTAAAGTAATAGCATATCAACTCAGGACCTGGATAGAACTAAAAGACAGAGGGAAAGGCAACATCAATTTCTTTCTTTTGGAGATGGGATATGATTGTTTTGTCCATGGACCTCAAGCATTTGGATTTAGAGCCTAGAACTTGCTCCACTTGTCTCCATTTTCTTTGATTTAACCTTTCTTGGCATGCTAACTAGCTTCTTGCATTCTCGGGTCTTAACTGTTGAATAAGGTACTGGTTGCCCTGTTTCTCCACTGTGAACATGGTTAATGTAGGACTTTTCTACCTCTATAGCTAAATCCCGCAGCAATTCTTCTCACATTTATCTGTCCTCTATCAACTAAGTTCTGTCTTGTTATCTATTTTTCTACCTATAAATTATCATTAATTATTTATCTGTGTTAAATTGCCAAGGCTGTGAAAAATTTCCTGAAATAAACTTTTTAAAAGGAAAGATTTATTTTGGCTCATAGTTTCAGAATCAGGCTGAGTTGGCTCTGTCACTTTTGTGCCTGTGACAAAACAGACTATAATGATGGGGAGTTGGCAACAGTGCAAACTTGTTCATATCATTGTGGTCAGGAAGCTAAGAGAATGAAGAGAGGCTGACTATTCAAAATGCCCCTCAAAAGGAAATCCCCTCCACTGACTTAGCTTCCTAACTGGATTCCACCTCTTAAACATACCTCCAATGGTGCAACAAAGTAGTCCTAAAACATTTAATGCATGACCTTAAGAGTAAATTTAATATCCAAATAAAACCTATATCTACCAATCCAGCTGTCATCCCTGCATGTCTCCACTGATACTGTTGTTTCTGTTTATCTACAAAGCCCTAACTAATCCACTACTCATTTAACAGTTCAATTTCTTAGAAAACTTTTTCACTACCAATTCTGTGCTAGTGTTTATTTCCTAGAAAATTAATGTGATAGCAGTGAATATAGTATTTGTGATTTTATATCTTTTGCCTATGAGAAGAAATTGAATAGTTTGAATGCATTCTGAGAAAATGGAATGAAGCTGTTCATAATCCAACTCTCTTTTGTTGTTGGGTACACCCTTGGGACTAAGTAGAGGTGAGACATTAATGCAGTTTTTTTCTGCTAAAAACCCATAGCTTTTACTGAATATTGAAAAAGACAAAGACACCAAAGTAACAGAAACATAATTGTTATCTTTTTTTGTTTTTTTCTTCTTTTATTCTGCTTATATTTTTTTCTCTAAAACTTCAAAATTTTGCCAAGTAGGTGAAGGCTCACATAGAGATGCATTTTATGACCATTTGTGGAGGCAATGCCCATACCTCATGATCAGAAGAGCTATATCTGTCATAGTATCTTAAATTTCCTAAATGTAATGATGATAATGGGATCAATGCTGAAGGTACTTGTCTTCTCTTTTTCAAAATTATTTATTATATATGTGTGTGTATGTATGTACATATGTGTGCCTATGGAGGCTATAAAAGGGCATCAGATTCCTTGATGCTTGAGTGCATACAGTTGTGAGATGCAAGATGTTGGTGCTGGGAACAAACCCAGGCCCTCAGAAAGAGTAGCAAGTGCTCTTTACCACAGAGCTATCTCTCCAGCACCAAGGTACTGGTTTTCTTCAATAAATTTCTTCAGAATAAGATTTAGATAGATGATAGATGATAAACAGATAGATAGACCATAGATAGATGATAGATAGGTGATAGAAAGATAGATATATACATAAAAGAAATACACAGAGGTACACAGAGAAAACAAGGTCTGCCAACTTTCAGATTCTAAATAATTGACTCATATGATTGAGAGTGTTGGTGAGCATAAAATGTAAGTAAAGCAGCACCCTAGAAATTCAGATGCGTTGATGTTCAGCATGAATTCTTTATATTTCAGAGCAGCTTGAAAATGTCAGAAGAATTTCTATGTTGCAAACTTAAGAATTCTTCTTTTAGAATTCCTCAGGTTTCCCTCTAAATTCCCTCAAAGAATTGGATGAAGAACATTCACAGCATGGAACAGAACATGCTTTATTCAAAATGAATTGATTAAATGTTAGCTGCATCTAAAAATACATTTGTAACAACATCGAGCTAGATTAGTGTTTGAGCCAATATGTAGGCACCATAACCAGAAAACAGCACATAAAGCTTGTATTTCATCTAGAGGGCTAAATTTTTATGCATATCCTATCTCCAGGTAAAAAAGTTTTGGAGTTTTATTGTTCTTTTTATAATAACCATAATAGCTAGGAACTTGAAAATTGGATTTGGGGAACTGAGTAAATTTCAATTGAAGCAACTGGGATAAGAGGAGTAATTCCATTCTGCTATTAGGTGGACTGATCCTGGGTCCTCAAAGCTTCACATAAGAAAACATGTCTTCATATCTATAGTAAAATGACAGCTTTGTTCATGATGTATGATTGAAATGATTAGAGGACTTAGTACAGAGGAAGACACAAGAAATATGAGACATTCTGGATTGGCATAAAGGAGGTCATTCTGAAATGGGGAGAAAGAGGGTCCCCTAGAGTTCTTAGTCTCATTCATAAAAGAATTTAAGAATGGACCCAAACAGAAGCTTTTACAATTTTATTAGAATCTGAAAGAAAAATGCTCAGAGCAGGTGAGCTGGTAATCTTGGCAGCTGCTCTGAGGCGGTGAATAGTGGGGAGAAGTAAAGAAAATCATGAAGCCATGCAGGCTTAGAGCCTGCATAGAGGTCAGACACATGGCTGACTCGCAGCTACACTGCTGGCAGAAGGAAGCTTTAGAGAAAAAGTGATGAACTACAAGATGCTAGGGGAAGCCCAAAGCCTTAGAGACGTATGTTTATTAAGAAACACATGAAGAAGAAAAGGAGAAATTACGCTTTCCTGAAGAGTTCAGGAAAGCAGACAGACTTACGGAGACCTACATATCTGTGGCTGGTCTGGAAGTTCTGCAAGGATCTGAGCTAGTTCCAGGCAGAAATATTTGCTCCTTAATTAACACACCAGGCATTCTGCCCAACTATTTAGCATAATCTGCTTTCCAGGGAGTGGTTCTATCACCAAGTAATTGACCAGTGAGACTGGAAAAATGGGTCCTCCAACAGATAGACTAGACATTTTTTATAGTTTGGAACAGTTAATATATGGGGCTTATTGATGCTCTATCAATTCTCTGTTCTTCCAACATCAGTTATCATTAACCCACAGGCATGTCAAATTAATGAAATGTTAGTACTGATGCAGTTGAAAAGTATACAACTAGAAGATCTAGAAGATGTTTAAGACAGATTCAAAGTATAAATGCTAATTCAGAAGGTACAAAATTTAGGATGTACAGTAAGAGCAACAATAAAAGTTGTTTATTTTACTCTTAGATTTTTATTAAACTTAATTTAATTCAATTTAAAAATGAAAGCATATTTAGTTAACATTAAGACTGAGATGAATATTTTTAAATGAACTATTCAGAGGACAGCTTACTAATCATGTTTTGAAGTAGAAAATGTGATGACGAAATGGAGATATGAGAAGTTCCATTGGTTTTATAGGCAAAATGAATGACTATGAATTTCCAAAACCCTCTAAGTTACTCTCTAGTAATGAAGACTGAATAGGAAATGACTATTTCATTTTCTCATAAGATTTGACCTCTGTATCTAGTATGTAATTTCTGTTTAATAAAATCATACCTTATTTTAAAATATTTTTGATGAATTCCTAGAGAATCTAATACAATGTAATTTGATCATATTCTCCCCTTCCCCAGCTGCCTCCACATTCACCTCTAGCATCCTACCCACCCAACTTCCGGTTCTTTTTCCCCTGTTGAGACTAATGTGTTACCCAAATTCCTTTGGGCATGGAACCTGCTCTAGATTGTGCTCCTATCAGGGATCACACCCTTAGAGAAAACGGACTTTTCCTCTCCCAGTCACTATTAAATGTCAATAGCTCCCCACTTAGGGTAGAACTTGGTGCCCAGTTCCACCCCTCAGTGCTTAGATTTGGTCTGGCTTGAGCTTGAGCAGGTCTTGTGCATGCTGACACAATTACTGCAATTTGATAAGTACAAGCGCCCTGCTTTTGGGGATACATGTTTGTTTTTTTTCTATTTTATTTATTTCATTCTTTAAACAATTTTTATTGAGTTTTAAAAATTTAATACATTTCCCACTCAAATCCAGACCCTCTCCCCCATCCATGCCTCCCCCATTCCCCCAGTAAACCCTATGCACTTTGCCTTACATGCCGAGTCATATTAATTCAGGTGTGGCCCGAATTCTCTCGGGGTCTCCTGCACAATCAGAAAAACCATATAATATATTTTATGTGAGTTTATTAACTTACAAAGGAATGAGTACCCAGTGCCTAGCCCAGTGCCGCAGTGACTCAGAGCCCGCCTTATCAGACTGTGCCATGCCCATAGCCCTGCTAGCATTCGCTCATGCCTCCAGGGCCAAGGATCTCACCCCAGGTCTACAGGGAGTCAGTCCATTCTGTCTTTGAGTTGCTGCACTGGCTGAGAGTTTCCTACACCATCACGCTCTTCCAGCGGCTCCTGGCTTCCATCTCAAGTTGGCTGCCAGCTTCCCTTCCTACTTCCTGCTTGTGTCAGTCCCTGCCCATTGGAGGAACCAGCCAATCAGGAGACACTCCACCCCTTTCCTCTGCTCCTACAATCTTTCTGCCAATCTTCTGCTAAAGTCCCTGAGCTTTAGAGGTGTTGATAGATGTAGGGTGATCTCTCTAGTATCATGGTGAGATAGGGGCTTCTTGGGCTTTCCCATTAGTTGTCTTATCTATCTCAATGGTGTTTCTTCCTACTATAAAGACAAATGGAAGGAAGTAGACACATTTAAACAAACATGAATTTCAATACAAATGCTTAGACAATATCCCAGTTGGTGTACTATACTCATTAAACAATATACTTATGATGGCTTCTCCACTAGGGCCTATATCCTTTCTCGACAAAAGGCGTTGGTCTGGTCTACAAGCACCAGATGTGTGTTCTACCCCTAGGAGTGGGCCTTATCCAATTAGAAATTTGTCAAGGTACATATGTGGCCAAGCTATTATTGCACTTGCAGGTATTGCTTGGCATGTCTGCAGTGTGCAGCATGCAGTGTTCATCGTTGAGTAGACTTATAGGGGATCCTTTCTTCCCCAACAATCTGTATAGAGCCTTCTGGCAATATGAACATCATCCATCCAGTGGCACAAAGTTTTCTTGGCTTAGCCTCAGGTCCATCTCTTCTTCTTCTTCCATGCTCACATGTAGTGTCCTCAGCAACATGGCCTTACTAACCTTTCTAGTGTACAACCGACATTAATGGCAATAGCCTTGGTGAATTGGAGGACCTCAAGGGTCTCTCTCTGACTAACAGCTCATGGGGGCAACCCACCCCGGGTACTGTAGATTTTCTTAACAATTGTCTATAGCAGGCCTTCACTTCTTCAGGTGTCTCTCAAATAGGTTTCACATCTGTAAAACACTCAAAGGAACATTAACATTATATATTAAATCACTCATAGACAAGGTCTCATAAAGCATGGAAAGGTTTTGTTCATTTGAATTAACTGTTTTCTCCATAGATCCTTATTAGGTACCATAGCATGGGTATGAGGCATTAATTTGATTAGCTCATTACTATTTTCATTTATCCCTTTGGATACAGAGCAGATAAAAGAACTTCTAGCCTTTGAGTAACTTTTAACAAATCTTCACATACTCACAACATATCCCCACATTTACAACATAGCTGTGGCCAACACTTCTGCGTGGTTGGCCTCTTTTCAGTAACCCACTGTAAAAACCACATCAACACCACCATTACAGCTCTTCTAAAACTCATTCTCAGTTTCATCATATCCTGTCAGACTACTCGAATTCTGTGGCCCAAATTCTCTCTGGGTCTCCTGTGTGATCAGAAAAACCATATAACATATTTTATGTGACTTTATTAACTTACAAAGGAATGAGTACCCAATGCCTAGCCCAGCACCTCTGCAACTCAGAGCTCATCTTATCATACCGTGCCATGTCCATAGCCCTGCTAGCATTCGCTCAAGTCTTTAGGGCCAGCGATCTCGCCCCAGGTCCACAGGGAGTCAGTCCAATCTGTCTTTGAGTTGCTGCACTGGCTGCGAGTTTCCTACACCAACACGCTCTACTGGCGGCTCCTGGCTTCCATCCCAAGATGGCTCCCAGATTCCCTTCCTACTTCCTGCTCATGTCAGGCCCCACCCACTGGAGGAACGAGCCAATCAGGAGACATGAGGTGTTTGTACCCAAATGTCCCTGATTGTAAATGCATACACTGGAGTCTAATCAACCCATTCAGTGTTCATATGTAAGTCTTACTCTCCCTCACCCAGCAGCAACCAGTCTCAAATAGTTCTTAATCTAGTGCTGGCCCACCACCTATTTTTCACTTCCCCTTTGGGCCCTTGTTTAATTGAGGTGACATGGGTCCATGCTCCCGGGTGCTGCAGGTTCACATGAGCAAGTCTTCAGTGGCCTGGAGGCCTCCACCTCCCTGTGTTCATGAACCAGCCCTGGCTTTTACAATCTTTCTTCCTCTTCTTCCTCAATGGTTCCTGAGCTGTAGGTGGGTGAGGTTCCACATAGGAGTCTCATCCTACACTCTACAATCTCTTGTTCTCCAAAACTTGGCTAGTTATGGCCCTCTGTGTGCATCACACTCTGATGTACATGGAAACCTCACTGGTGAGAGTTGAGGGGTATATTAGCCCTCTTGCTACCCCTTATACTGCTATGCACCATGAGCCTTAGTTGCACAGATTTGACTGCAAATGTGTCACCTAGTGCTGGGCATATCCCAGGTTTAGGAAACACTGTTTTTTATATTCATCTACTGTTTCAAGATTTTGCCATCTTTGCACCTCCTCTTCCACTATAGATGTCTGTTGTGTAACACTATTCCTGTGGCGATGTAAACAAAAGTCTTCTTTCCCCATGTAAGGAATCGACAACAGAACAAATTAAGAATATCACTAAAGTCCAACTTAGTGAACGCATGAGGTTTTTAAAGTTACTTAGAAAAGTAAGGGTGAATGATTACTTACAGAAGCAGAAATTATTCAAAGACAGGTAACCACAGAAATCCCACCCCAGCATAGGTGAAAGGTCATGAAAGCAGGAAAATTGGAGCACACTGTACAACTGCAAGCACTCAACAGGCTGGAGAGTGTCCTTTCCATTTAGCTTAGTTAGTCTGAGCCTTTTCCAGCCTCAGAAGATGGGAGAATCTTCTAGGCAGCATGGCTTGTCTGAGAATGTCTTTCACGAGTCCATAAGCTTACCTATGTTTAGGGAGAAAAGGGCCTAGTGAATATTCTCAAATTCAGTGACTTCCTTAAGGTATTGAGTTGTCTACATCTTCTCCTTGAAAAGCTTCCCTGCAGAATGGAATGTTTCACCTCCCTTTAGAACATCCTGTTATTTACCTCCCTTTATACACCCTGTTGTTTACCTTCCTTTTAAATATCCTGAATCATAATAAGCTTCCCTCCAAAATGGAATGGCTTTTAATGTGTATATATTTTTGAGAGCTTCTTCATACTAACCCTAATTTCACAACATATGAAAAAAATAATCAAATCCAGACAGATTATAGACAATAATGTAAAAATTAAATACCTGGCTTCGAATCCCACCATCCACATGGCAGCTAACAACTGTCCGTTATTACAGTTCCAGGGAATCAACAGCCTCTTCTGTCTTCTGCAGGCATTGTAAATATTTTTTAATTAAAAATTTTAAGAAAATATTGTAATTTAACACTCTGATATTTTTCAGAATATATATGGCTTCCACCCACACATTTTCTATTCTCACCCTTCCCTTCTTTTCTTCTGCTAATGAAACATATTGCAAGTAGGCAAAATGAAAGAACTATTCTCCACGATAACAACAAACCTAGGTGGCCTTTGTTACCATTGCCTTTGATTACTTCCCAGAATTTGAAGGCAAGACCCTATTGTTGAAGACATCATACACTTCAGAAATAGCACTTGGAGGAATCCAGTTGGTACTGCCCTGAAAGCCTCCCTGCTAAAGACTAACATTCCTAATATTAGGAGGAGTTATGCAAGCTGCCAACAGAGAAAAGCAGTCAACAATCCTACCTAGGTGTAAGTCCCATGAACCACAAAGCCTGGCAAGATATCACCAATGGTGCAATAGTGGCTTTTTTATCTTGGTGATAACCAGCAGCCATCTAACTGAATTTAAGGCCTGCTCAATAGGAGGGAATTCATGCCTAACACTGTAACCCTAGTCAATTACTGGTGAGTAAAGAGGTCATAGACCATAGAGGAGAATCTACATCTGCCACTTTCCTAGACGATACAATTTCTGATTGTATTCTCACTGTTTACCCTTTTACCCACAGATAAGTGCAGCTCTTACCCCTCATCCAAAAATCATCTTTTTGCAATATTCTTTTCTTCATTTCTTATTTTTAAGCAACAACAACAAATCAGGTGGCATTACATCCATGGACAGAGAGGGGCAATACTCTATAATCTTTTATTATACTTGGAATAAGACAGAATCCTTATTTCTTGCCCAATCCTTTACAGTCCCCTTGTCTAGATATTTAGAATAATGGCTCCAAAGAATAAATTGATGTCAGTTTTTGAAAGAATTTGAAGCTTAATTTAGTCATTTATCTTTTTTGAAAAATTTATTAAAATATTCATCCATTCGTTGGTCTCAGGGATTCAACTCAGGGAATCACTCATATTACGGAAGCACTCTACAATCGAACTACACTGTAACCCAATCCGTCTTTGTTTTCTTTCTCTTTCTTGCCTTCTTTATCTCTTTTTCTCACTCTCTTTTTTTCTTTTTTTTTGTAGTGGTGCATGTGCGTGTGTGTGTGTGTGTGTGTGTGTATGTGTGTGTGTGTGTGTAGATGCATGTGACATGTGGCAGTCAGAAGACAACCTCGGGTATCATTTCTCAGGTGCTGACCACCTTGTTTCTTGAAACATGGTCTCTCTTTGACCGGGAGCTTGCTGAGGAGGCTAGGATGGCTGCCTAATGAATGGCAGGGATCTGCTTCTCTCCGCCTCTCTGGAATGGGGATTATAAGTATATCCACCAATACCTAGCTTTTTTGATGTTAATTTTGGTGATCTGACTCAGGTTCTCATAATTCTGTAGTAAGCACTTTACCCTCTGAACTCTCTTATTAGTCGTAGCCCATTTTTTTCTTATAATTTGCCCTAACACACTTCTCATTTTCCTTGTTGCAGCCCAAATATTATAGTCCCTCCAAAATGGCAAGAACAGTGCTATCTTTGTAAGTTTGTTGTATATTTGTATGTGCATATTTTGAATAGGCCTCACTCTCAAAACTTCTCATAAAAGTACAGATTATATCTATTTATTAAAAGTTTCTCTATAGCTACAGTAGTGCCTGTCATACATTGTGTATATTATCACATACATAAGTGTGTGTCATCTGAATAAATAATGAATGTCCTTGTCTACTCCAGTTTGGCTTCTTCCTGCCATACCAGTGAAGCCTTTCCACATCTTCTAATTCAATAGGCACATCTTTATGAGTACTTGTTCCTTTTCCCCATTGGGTCCATATTCAATGCTTTAAACTTTGTTTTTGTACCATGGTGAGGCCATTCTTGTTTAATTCTATTATATTTTCTCCATGTAGGTATTGCTTACAAGATATATGTTAAATATTTCTGATTATCTAAATTTTAAACATTCCAGAATTAGGTCCTCTCTGTTTTACTCTCTCCCTTTGGTACAAATGCTTAGCAACATTGCTAATGATCCTGTTGTTGCTTAATATAACATGAAAATGTTTAAAATAAGGATGTAAAGTAGTAGCTTTCAGGTTGCTATTTTGACAAATGCTTTGTTTCTATTCATCCTTATCCCCTGCCCCAGTTGCCCTCCCTTACCCATTCTTACTGATCCTCAATAGCTTCTTTTCTGCATTCATGTCTCATGTCAACAACCTGGAATGTTCTTGAAATATAAGTTTGGATAACTACTCACTCTACTATATCCAACATGTTTCTATGTCTCATGTCAACAACCTGGAATGTTCTTGAAATATAAGTTTGGATAACTCTACTATATCCAACATGTTTCCGATGGGATTTGGGCCTTTCCTCCTTAAAATTGTTGCAGCTAGTGTTAAACATACAGTTGCTAAATCCAATAAACATAGATGAATTTTGCATTTGTTTTAGTTTTTTCTTTCTTTTTCATACCAGTAGTCAATCCCACTTCAGAAGTCCATTTCTAACTCTTCTGTCATCTCTAAGTTCCAAAATAATGATCATTGTTGACTTCCACTGCTTTGCTACGATTTCTGCTCATAGTGACTGGTACTGCTACCAGTCCCACCACTTCTACTCTCTGTACATAGCTACCCAAGTCTGCTTCCAAGATTCCATGCCTATAATTTTGTTCTTCTTCGGTATTTTCCTCATAAAACAAAAACATTCAAAAATCTGAAGTTCCTTTTGGACTACACTACTCTCATTTCTATCCTTCAATTCCTATGGTATGTGAGACAGACAGAGATTCCCAGTTACTCTGCAGGCTGCTCTCCCACGCCACTCTGCATGTCAAACTCCTTCCATTTCCTTCATTTTACTGCTTAGTTTCCCCATTCTTATAAAGTTGTTCCTTTCCTGAATACACCAGCTAAATGGATTGTTAGCGAGTTTTTTGTTTGTTTGTTTGTTTGTTTTGTCTTTTCGAGACAGGGTGCAAAAAACCCCACCATATTTGTTTGCTTTGTTACTGGCATAAAACTTTTATGGTTTATATTACTAGTAAATTTTTGTTCAATTTTCTCCACTGGCCTGTGAATCCATGATATCAAGAACCTTGATTTTAAAAAAATATACATTTCCAAAAAGATTGTAAGAGCCAAAGTTGGTAGAAGACCACAAACAAAGTTTTCCAGACAGCTGAACTCAGATGAACTCAGAGGAATGGTGACACTAAGGCAAGTCTCACAAAAACTCAAGCCAGACAAAATCCCAGCATAGATATGAGGAAGCAAGAAGCTCCATCCTCACTTAAGGAAATTGTGGCAATAGATGGCTACTGGGAGGCATAGAGACCATTTTGAAAGACCTGGTCTCTTAGTAGGTTAACCAGGATCCAGTAAATGAACCCACACTGAATGAAGGATATTTGGAGGTACAAATTGGATCTTACAGATTTTATTATATGCATATATATGTATATGTGTGTGTGTGTGAGAGAGAGAGTGTGTGTGTGTGTGTGTGTGTGTGTGTGTCTGTGTGTGTGTCAGAGCACATTAAATTGGGCATGGGACAGCAAGGGAATGTGTGAATAAAGGAGGGTATATGAATACCATTAAATTTTATAGTATGAAAATCACAATAATTTGGGACTGGAGAGATGGCTCAGTGGTTAAGAGCACTGACTACTCTTGCAGTGGACCCAGGTTTGATTCTGGGTGGCTAGGCTAGCAACCATCTTTAACTCCAGTTCCAGGGGATATAGCCTTCTTCTGACCTCTGCAGGCAGTGCGCACCAGCAGTGCAGCAACCTACATTCAGGCAATACATACATACATGTAAAATAAAAATAATAAATAAAATATTTAAAAAAGAAAATCACAGTTCAATATGTATATACCATTTGACAAGTACAATGTGGTATAATGAAATGCAATACTTCATTGGAGTTATGTCTTGTAAATATTCTGAATAATATATCGAATCTTTCCAAGTTGATGTAAGAAATTTATAAAGCAACACCTCTTTTCAAAACATTTCCTTAAGCCAATACCAATGTTATATGTAACCTGGAAGCACTGAAATTTACTGAGTCTGCATTTTAAGAAAATTCTAGATACTTTTCTGCATATTAAAGTATGAGAATTATTGAATAAGCAAATATAGTTTTCATTAAAGTAGAGACTAGGAAAACTTACTAGGAAAACTCCAACACTTCTGTAGGTAATGTTTATCATAAAATGCTCTTAGAAGAAAATTTTACTATAAAGTGAATGAAATGGAGGATATGGGGCAAATGAATGCAGATAAGATAGAAAAACTGAGTCTTTTAAGAAAGTAGGCAGGAGTAGATGAATTATATATAAAAAAATCAAGACTTTATAAAATATTGATATGATCCAATGGCACATGTATAGAGTGAGGTGTATGGGGCCAGGGTAAATGGAAAAAAAGTCTTAGTCAAGTCAACAATTTGGAAATGAAATTTCTTTTCCGTACAAGGAAAATTCTCAAACATGGACATATTCAAAATAGAGACTTTAAGTGGTCCATGTGGAAGAATTGAAAACATTGTTGCAATTGCTTTGTCACATATCTGATTCAGTTTGTGGTGCTGTCTACCTATCATGTATGAAAGCATTTGTCTGTAATCTGTCATCTGTCAATCTATCTTCTACCTGTAAGTGTGAGAAAAGATACTGCAAAATAATTTATTCTATTGACTAATATGTTTCTATAATGTAATAATTTTAATTTTTCTAATATATAAAGCTATACTATTCACCTAATGCCAAATGTTTGCCTTGGGATGAACTCTTCTCTGGACCTTTTAATTGGCTATTACAAGTGATATGCATTTTGTAATCCAACAGATGTTATTCAGTAAGAGCAGAACACCATCTGACATTCTCGCTGAGGGTTTTGCATATGTGAAAAGAAGTAAAAAGATATTTCCTAACATACCTCAATTTGTTTATTAAAAG
Source organism: Nannospalax galili (assembly GCF_000622305.1). Classification (NCBI taxonomy): domain Eukaryota; kingdom Metazoa; phylum Chordata; class Mammalia; order Rodentia; family Spalacidae; genus Nannospalax; species Nannospalax galili. The sequence goes on along the minus strand of NW_008352871.1, from coordinate 516,600 downwards.
TGCAATATGAATCAGAAAGAGGAAATGATTTAAAAATAATGTTCCCTAATTAATATTTTATAACTTTTCTTGATAAAATTTTTAATGAAACTATATTTTTCTGGAAAATGTAGATAATACTGAAGATTTACTATGTGTACATTGTACTAGGTAGGGTAGAGTAATAAAATTTTGACTGAAAGTTTTACATATGATATTAAATTCATTTCTCACCATCAAATAAAATGTAAAATAGATAATTCAAAATACTAAAAAATATTCAACAAATGAAACTATAAAATATTTCAACCATGAATATTCCACTTCTGCATCGAAAGTATATTTTACAGAATCATGGAAAATATGCTTTGGGGTTATTTTTGCAGAAATTCTGTATAAATTTAAGATATGTATTTGAATAGCAAATTAATGCTTAGCTCAACCTCAAAGTATTTTGTTGATTTGTAAATGCAAATAAAAGTAGGAAATGTAAAATAAACTTAAATTCCTTTTTTACTTTTTAGGTATATAATCTGATGAAACTAAGGTATACATGTGTGTCTCAGCTATTTGTAGATTTTTTCAATGCAATCTGAGCTGGTGTCTCTATGTCCCTCCATTGCTCATGCTATTTGCACTGTGTAGGCTAATCTCCATATAGCCATGGCCCCATGGAATATGTTATCAACTAACAACCCAGACAAATGCATCCTAGTAGGAGATATATTTCCTAATATTTCATAAAATTGCATGTCAGAAATCCATGTTAGAATGCAAGATCACTAGGCCTAAGATCATATCCAATTCACCTCTCTACTGCAGGTTAGCAAAATAATCAGTATCATCCTGACTCTCCAATGTCCCATAATTACTGAATAATTATTAACAGAGAAAATCTTAAATTTTTTCTCAATAATGGTTGTCTATTCTGATTTTAGAAAACAGTCCAGCATCTGAGCATCAAGTTAACTTTTCCGCTTCTATCAATCATGATCTACTAACCTATGATACAGTATTAAACTCACAAAATCTTGATGGTTCATTATAACAAAATTTGGCTTCTCCATCATGCCTTCTGTCCATCATATTTGCCAGAGGTTCTTAGTGTAGTCAGTAATGGCCTTAAGGTGATGGCACTGGACATTCTTTTTACATTCAGCTATTGTCATGAAAGAGAGGAAGATTAAAGATTTTTTTTTTATTTGTTAACTTAAAGGCTTTACCTTGAGGTAACTAAAAGTACTTCCTACATTTTAGTCATCCAAACAAATGGCAAGGCAAGATTTATCCCCAAACAGAATTCTAAGATAGGTCCAACCACCTTACCACTCTCTGATACATACATAGCAGAGTGAAAAATTGCCCTATTCAGCTAACATAGCATTAATGGGCATTTTTGAATGAGATTATAGTGATCATTCAGCATCTGCCATATTGGCAAAACATATAGAAGTGATGAGTGTAAGGACAGTTTCTATGAAATACTGATAATGATTTTAATGTTAGAACAATTTGACCAAGATGCAAAGATGGTTATGGATTTTATAATAGATGCACTGCATACTAAAGTAAAAGGAGAATTTTCTTAGGAAACGACAATATGTCCCATTCTGTGACTTTTTTATGTTTCAGGTTAGACTTGGACTACGGAATGCTCACACATGGATATATATATATATGATATCTCATATCAAATAGGCACCTACACAGCACCCTGCACATAGTTGTGGTGACGACTAAGGTTTTTCTAACATTTATGGAGAAGCTGAGTCACATTAATATTTCTTTTCATTTTTAATATTTTCTTTATTATTTTTATTTCAGGTGTATCAGTATATTGCCTGACTGTATGTAAGTGCATTTTTGATGTGCAATACCACCGAGGTCGGATGAGGCAGTCCAGTTCCCTGGAACTGGAGTTACAGACAGCTGTTAGCCATCATGTGGGTTCTGGTAACCAAGTGTGGATCCTGAGAACCAAACCTGGGTCCTCTGCAAGAGCAGTCACTGCTCTTGACCACTGAGCCATCTCTCAAACAATGCATATTTACATTTCATACATAAACTTAGGAGAATCCTAAACCCAGCATTAAAGGTGTTTTATTTGAAAAATTTGCTCCTTTAATGCACAAGTTTATAAGATCTTTGTGTTTTACTGCAGAAACAACTGAAAATAATAGAATATATGAAAAAAAAGTTTTTCAAATCTATTGGTACCAAGACAAATATTGAATATATCTATTATTAGAAGAATAAATATTAAGCAAATTAAATTACTACTAATAATTACTTTTAATAATATAATTATCAAATATGTTTCTTGGGGCTGGAGAGATGGCTCAGTGGCTAAGAGCACCAGCTGTTTTTGGAGAGGAGCCAGGTTTGGTTCCCAGCATCCACATGGGGTCTGACAACACCCTCTTCTCACCTCTGTAAGCATTGCACATCAAGGGTGCATTTAAGTACAATCAGGCAATACACTTATATACATAGAGTAAAAATAATATAAAATAATGAAAAATATTTAAATATGTTTCTGCATTTTTCTTGTTTAGAAGATTAAGCAATCATTTTTTTTGAGTGGTTCTAATTTTAAACTGCATAGGAATCTGAAGTCTGGAGATATTCTTATCCAAAGTATACCTGTGTATCTAAATACCTTGTCAAAGTGAGTTATGTTCTAGAGAAAAATTCCCGGGTCACATACAGGTCAAATCCCTCCTACATGCACCACTGCAATCAAAAGTTCATCATAACAAAAAGTTCACATAAGCGTTGGCTGACAGCCCATGTTAACAAAGTCTTCCTGTTCCATTCACAGAAAATGAATCCATGTCACTAAAAGCACAAGATTTTGAACCTTTTATTCTTTAGTCAGTTCTTTGTTTATTATGATTATATTGTTTCCTGTGTGGAAGCATAGGTGAACTACTTGGTTCTTAGCACCCCTTTCTTCCTTTTTTCTGTGATATTTCATATTCTTTAAATCCAAGATTTTTTTAGGAGAGGATCTTCAGCATCTATGATCTAGAGAAATGGACAAAGTCTCACATGATTTCACAGTCCTTCATATTTCCTCCTGTATTGGTATTGTATTATAATTAAAGGTAAACAATGAGTATCATGTATTTGCATTATTTTTCAGTGGCCAGATATTTCACTAATGTTAAAACGTGGATTCTTTATTATGCTGGGTTGGTCATGGGTATTTGCGGTATTAATCACTCTACCCTCCTCACCCATAACAATTATCTTTCCTGCTTCTGTCCATTTGACTTTTATGCTTTCATGCACCTGGGGATTTGGGGTGTATTCACTTAAGTTAGTATTTGGGTAACATGAAAAGGAATCTGGTTCCAATAGCATGAGCATTTCATGAAGTCAAGAGAATGCATTGCTTGGGGAAAATGTTTGACAAGGATAATGTAGGAGCTCTTCTTTTCCTGTCCATCAGATTTTTTTCCTGTTCATCATTTCATCTGAAATCTTCACTTGGACTCCACTTCTCCTGCCGTCATGACTGCTGCCCACCTGCATGTATACATACGATGTAGCAAACAGAAAGAGGCTGTTACTCAGTGTCTCCCGGAATTGCAAGGTTGTAAAATTAAGGCCTTCTTGTTTCCATTTTGGTTAGGAACTGATTAGACCACTGGGTGGATGCAGCTTTCTAGAGATTCATATGACCCAGGGACAGAGCAAAATATATGGTCTTAATTCATAAGGTCTTAGTGATAAATACTCTGTGGAAGGCTCATAGCCACTTGATAAATAGGTGTGTGATAAAATAATTGCTCTGATAAAACTCTTAATGGTTAGAGCCAAGATAGAAGATGTGAGGACTAGAGACTGAGGTGACCAATAAATGTAGGAATCTGATTGTTGTCCAGAATTGGGAAATTTTTGAAAGCTCACAAATCACAAGGAAGGCATAGCTGCAGTTCATGAGAATAAAGGAGTGGGAATAGTGGAAGGACAAAGAGGGCGACAGTGAACTCAGATGGGCCTCTATGGCAAGATCTTGGAAGTGCATTCATTCTACAGCAGGGCATCCAGGCTGCTGAGAGCTCAGACATGGAAAACATAGAGAACACTGCAACTGAAAAACTAAGGGCTCAGTGGAATGAGCAATATAAAACTCCTGGGGCTGCTGTTCAGAGCAGTGATATTCAATAGCAGCAATTCAATTAAGCAGTTTACTTGGGAGGTAAATGAAGGGGGGAGGGGTTCCTGCTATAAATAAGCAGAACTTAGGTTGAGTATTTATATCTTGCATAAACCAAACTTGATTTCTGTCAGAAATACACTTGTCTACCTAACAGTCATTTCTCTATGCTAGTTTTGTACAAGCACTGTGGCTGAGTTTTGTGTAACAGTGGTCCAGGTTTTCCAGTTATGTGGACTAACAGTCATATTCTTTTTACAGTTTTTTTGTGGGATTTTAGTCTTTGCCAAGGAGATAGAATTGAAACAATCAGTTGGGCACATGTGGTGGAAAGGTGTTTCATTATTGTTGTTTTGTTTATTTTTACGTTTTAAGAATATTGACTTAGCTGTATTCTATGCATTGAATGTATGTGCCATTTACATGGTGAAATTAGGATCTTTAATTAGATGACAGTAGGATATGGGGTTCTTTTGTGATTAGGTAATGGAGATTTACCTTGATGTCTAGGGTTAGTACCTTTGTACTAGAGACTCAGAGAAAGCTTCTTTACCTTCTAGTGAAGCAGTAAAATGATACTCTTATAAATAAGGAAGCCAGGCTTCAGTCCACCAAATTATTTTTTCCTTGATCTTGAAATTTCTCATGCTTCAGAATTGTACTTAGTATTTATGAGCTACCCAGTCTACAAAATTGTTCCAACTTCCTGAACAGAATGAGACATGGTCCTGTCCTCTTACTTTTATCCCAAATCTGGCCTTTTTTTAAACAAGAATAACTGGGTGGGAAGAAGGCAAATGTTGAACAACAAGATGAAGATTTTGATTAAAGATTTGTGGCTAGGATCTATAAGGAGTCCAACTTTAATGCCTTAGAGAAGCCATTTTAGTACCTGCTCTGGACTTTCTTGCTCTGTGATCAAATTACTTCATATATGATTAAGGCAGATGCTTGCTATACAGATAATCACGATCCTAAACTGGAAACAACACAGCTGAAATGCTGTTGCTATGGAAAATGTATGCCTTAAGGAACAAATCCTGACTCCCCAAATGACTGAAGAAACCTAGTGTTGAAGTCATTGATTAAGGAGAAAGAAGCCGGGTGTGGTGGCACATGCCTGTAGTCCCAGCACTTGGGAGGCAGAGGCTGGCAGATCTCTGTGAGTTCAAGGCCAGCCTGGTCTACATAGTGAGTTCCAGGTCAGCTGGGGATACAGGAAGACCTTGTCTAAAAAAAAAAAAAAAAAAAAAAAAAAAAAAAAAAAAAAAGAGGAAGGATAGTGGTTGGCTAGTGTCCTACCATATGAAATCTGCCTCTCCATGTGTTCAGTATTATTTATAACCAACTGAACGTTAATTTAGTTATGATAATCTATATTATGCTATTCAGTTTTATTAAAATGTTATTATTCTGTGAAATTGATCCTTAGGTTAATTTAGAGTACAGAAAAAGCTTGCCAGGTCAAAGTTTGAATAAATTACAGGATAAAAGGCAGCATATGTTCTCAAAAATCTGAACATTAGTTGCAAAGTCACAGTTAATTTAATTATCCCATTGTACTTCCTTGGAATAGTAATACAGAATGAGTATGATAATAAAATTAGTGCAAAATCTAGTCCATTGCTAAAAATTAAGTTAAAAATTTCCATGATCTTGTTATCTATTGTAAATGTAACTTTTGTTATCAATTATATAGTTAAAAATAATTATCTGTTTGTTCCAAAGGACCACAATTTCATTTCTAGGATGAAATCCAGTGAAATTTATTTATTATCTGCCATTATATCTTATACATGCAACTGAATGTGTCTAAATAGAAATAGGCTGGCTAATTGTATAGATACCAAAACTGAACTACAGGGATAAATAAAACATATTCTAAAAATAAAGTTGAAACATTCCATAATGCATGGTGATTCTGGTTAATACAAGTAGTTAGATCTGGTAATTTATTGAATCTGTTTTTCTGAACTCTGGAAATTCACAACATGCGTGTTATTTTGTTTTTTACAGGACTACTTAGGTTAAAGATCTAAACATTAAGCCTGATTTAAGGTAATATTATATACATTTTATGAAGAGGAAACAAAACTTCCCAAATAGAACAAATTTCAAACCACTAGTTTATCTATGCATCAAATGATGCATACAACATAAGCACACAAGATTCCATTATTCAGTATTCTGGGAAGTCTCTTTACAAATTAAAGGACTTTTACCTGTGAGTTAGCACAATTTGCTTCCAATACATGTGTTCAATAACAGCTGAGAATCATCTACTTTACCATCCTTAGAATTGGCTTTAAATAAAACTTTTTAACAGCATTATTTATGACTTCTTGCCGGATTAATTTCCTTTTTCAAATTTATTTTATGAGTCTAAGTGTGTTGCCTGCATGTATTTAAGTGCACCAGTGTTGTGCAATGCTGCAGAGGTCAGAAGAGGTTGTTGAATCCCCTGGAACTGGTGTTAAGACAGTTATTAGCCACCATGTGGGTGCTGGGAATCAAACCGAGGTTCTCTGGAAGAGCAGTCAGTGCTCTCAACCACTGAGCCATCTCTCCAGGCCCATCAGATTAATTTCTTATGACCAACTTTCAATCTTATTTATCATCTCAGAGTATGAGTACATTAAATTTCAAAGATCAGGATCAATTTAGCACACAAACTTTAGTTTTCTAGAGATTTTCTAGCTTTTTTCTTTAAATCTCTAGCTCTCACTTTCTCACTGTGTGAGCAAGAGAGGGATGTACATGTATGACTATGTATGATTTGTATTTTCATATATGTGAGGGCAGGCACATGCTAAGGTGCACAACCCAGTGTGCGTATCGTTGTTTCACTCCAGGAGCCAGGGTCCCTTTGCTGTTAAAAGCTGACTATGCCATGCTTGTTGCCCAATAGGCTTCTGAGAATTTTCCAGCCTCTGCCTCCCATCTCACTGTAAGGGCACTAGAATTACAGATGTGTGCTCCCATGCCTGGCTTTATGTGGCTACTGGGGATACAGTATCATGTTCTTACACTTGCACAGCAAGCATTTTTACTCACTGAAAGTATGGTGCATTTGTACCATGGAATATTAGTCAGTTATTAAGAAAATGAAATTATGAAATTTGCAGTTAAATGTATCAAACTGGAAGCAACCATCCTGACTGAGGTAACCCAGACACAGAACAACAAATATCGCATGTTCTGTCCCATAAATGAATGCTAGCTTTGAATCCTTAGATAGGAGTGTTCCAAGTGGAAAATCCATAGAGTTCAGGACACTATTAAAAGGAAATTTGGGGAGGGACTCATAAGAGGGAAGGTAGAATGCAATAATGTAAACAGAGAAAGGGAAATAATAGAGTAGAAAAGGATAAACAGGGTGGGGAAAGGAAGCCAGTGCAGAGGATGGAACGTGGTGAGGTATAACTAGCAGTGAAGACTTTTAGAAACAGTCATATGGTAACCTGAAGCTTCCTAAAGTGTATACATATACAACAGAAAAAGAGATTAAAAGTAGCTAACCAATAACAGGGGGTCATTGCCTCTACCAGACATCATAGGCTAGCAAACAAAAAACACAATGTCAGGAATGGATTTCCTCTTTTGAAGCTGTTGACCATGGGTCCCATAGACCCTCGAACAAAACTAGCCATTGCTTCTGCTCTTGTGTACCCATGATTACTTGACAGTAAGACTCTATTGATGAAAACACTTCATACATGAGTTGTAGGACAAAGAGAAATCAAGCTTACAATGACCTCAAAGCTTCATCTCTACTGTCTAGCTTTCAGAGTGCCCGAAGGTGCTTATGCCTGATACTAGAAGGGAAAAATAGTCATTAACCTTACCCAGCCAGCAGTAAATCATATGAGATCCAATAACAACTAGCCTGGCAAGATATACCAACTGGTGCAATAGTTGCATTCATGATAGCCCCCATCTGCCAAATTTCATACATTCTCTCATCTATGTTAAGGCTTATCAAGCCAGTTTGGGTCCCCAGGTGTCCTTCAATTTGAGTTCATTCACTGGAGCTAGTCAACCTATCTAGTGCCACTACCTTAAAGAAGATTGATTCTCCCTCATCTGGCAGTGATTGGCTGCCAATAGTTCCTCAGCTAAGGTTTGGGTTTCTTACCAATTTCCACATTTCTATGCTGGGTTTTGTCTGCTTTGAGTTTGCATGGGTCTTACACATGCTGACATCAATATTATATAAGTTCATATGAACAGTTCCTAGCTACCCAGAAAACACTGTTTCCTTGTGGTTATCCATTACCCTTGGCCTTTACAGTCTTTCAACACTTCTTCTTCAATGGTCCATGAACCGTGGGTGGCAGGGGTTTAATACAGGAATCTCATTCAGGGACACACACTTTGTAGCCTCTTGTTTTGTACATTTTGGTCAGTTGTGGTTTCTGTGCTAATCATCATATGTTGCATGTGAATCTTCTACTGGTGAGAGTTGAGAGATGAATTAATATTTTGTCTTCTCCCTGTTCCACTATGTTCCATGAGCCTTGGATTTAGAGGTTGCATTGTAGATGTGCCACTTAGGGCTGGCACCTCACAGACAGTTAATCCCTACATTTGACTAGTTGTGGAGCTCTGTAATAGTCTCCATCTGCTGCAAAAAAAGCTTCTTTAATTATTAGTAAGAGGTATAATTGTCTATAAATATAAGGATACATATTTAGCATACAGTAAGAAATTACTTCACTCTAGGGATATGACAGACATAGGTTTTCTGTAGAATCTATAATGTCTCCAATCATGTAGCTATGTTTACAGTACCACATATGAATCCCCTTACACTGAGTGAAATTAAGTCCAATTAGATAGCTGTTGATTACTTCCCACATAAAAGTGCCACTACTCTAAAAATACAGTTTGCTGTGCTAGTCATTGTTGTGGTTATTAGACTTTACAACTGGGTGGGACCATTGATTGGTTTTCTCCCTTAGCAATTTGTATAATATCTTCAGACACAATGAGAGTCAGTCTTCAGAGAAATGGTTTCCAGGCCAGTTCAAGCTTGATTTCCCCAAGTCCTGTGTCAGAAGAAGGTCCTGTTATCAGCAATAGGGTCTTACCTTCAAGCTCTGGAAAAGAATCAAGGACTGCATCAATAGCCTGTGTTAGTTTTGGGACTCTGTTGGACTAACCTGACCAAAAACTTAAGTGGAGGTTTCTCTTGCCTGACATTGTGGTTTTTGTTATACAAAATGCACTCATTTTTGTTATACATATGCACTCATTTATATATGTGTGTATGTATTTTTCAGTAGGCTTTTGAACTAATACATTCCCTCTGTTTTTTCACACCACTCAAATATTATTTATCTTACCTCTATCTACTACTGTATAATCCTCTCTTGTTCCTCCCCTGTTAAAGTATCTCTATTTTCCCATTCGACCCTTGATAACACCTGACTTCTACTGATCCCCTCTCTTGAGGTCCTTCTTTCCCTTTATTCCCATGTAAACCACTCATAATAACTTATTGTTATACCCATCAATTAATGCATTCTCAACTATCACCAGAGAAGCTTCCTCATGCAACAAATGGTGATTAACACAGAGACCTATAACTGCACAGATGCAAAGAATAAGAGACTGCAGAGTGCTCAGCCATAAATAGGATACCTATATCAAGCCTGTTTCCCAATGTTTAGGAATCATTGCAGAAGAGGATGTAGAAAGATTGTACAAGCCACAAGTTGAGGTTGACCAAATGAAATCAGTGTTTTCTGGATACCTGGGAAGTTACTCATGTGAACTCACAGCAAAAGAGACAGCTTACAGGAGGCCTACATAAGCTAGAGTCAGACAAAAATTCAGCATAGAATTTGGAAGTGGGTGAGAAGCCCTAACCATACCTTAGGCACTGTTGGAAACTGATAGATGCTTAGGAGAGGAAGAGACAGTTTTCTTTAAGGGTGCAATACTCAGTAGGTTAACCAGGCTCCAGTGGATGGATCCATTCTCTATATATATATAAATCAAGTGTGGGGAAAGTAAAGGGTACAGATTGTATAGCAGAGGTGGTACAAATATGATAAAAATAATATTATGTCCCACAACCTGAAGACCCCATTACTAAAGAAATGACATAGTTTGGTCATAGGACTAGGAGAAATCAAGCTGGAACTGAACTGGAAGTCTTCTCCTTGAAGACTAACTCTCATAATTTCAGAAGATACTATGCAAGCTGCCATGTGAGAAGAGTAATCAATAATCCTACCCAGCTGTAAAGCCTATGAACGACAATAATGACTGGCTTAGCAATTTGTCTCTATTGATGCAATAGTGGTACTTTTTATTTAGAGGCAATCAACAATGATCTAATTGAACTTAAGACCCACTCAATCGGAGGTAGTCCATGCCTGGTACTGTAAACATAGCCAAGTACACATGACTGAAGAGGTCATAGACCCTAGAGTACATTTTACTTCTATGACTTCCCTAGACTTATATTTACATAGCTGTGTACCTCTCACTACTCATCAAGGAAGCTTCTTTTTGCAGGATATGGAGCCTATCTCGAAGTTCCACAACCTCAAATGCTGAGAATAAATGACTGTGAGAAGCCTTGCTCTAAGTGATGCATCTATAATGCATCCTCTACACCTGTCTCATGGAACATTGCAGAAGAGGAGCAGAAAGACTGTAAGAGCCTGAGGGACAAGGCACATCTTTGTAGTCAATGCATTCTAAACATGATAGGGAAGCTACAACAAAGAAATCTTCACAGTGTGATTGTCTGATAATATCTACATAATGACCTAACCAGTTGAAATGCCAAAGTTAATGGGGCAAATTTCACGGTGTCGCACTTTAAGAGGAAGAGCTACAAATATCAATGGGTGCTAAGGGAGGAGGCAAATCAGTTTTCTACACAAACAAGTTTTCAGAGTGGTTATCTAAACCTACTTGGGCCATCTGAAACACAAGTACACACGAAGAGCATTAAAAGGATTCAATGCATTATATATGTATATATGTATGTATTATACATGTATATGTACGTGTATTTATCAAAGAATATGAAAATAAATTGAAAGGGAATGTGGGGGGACATGGTAAGAGTCAGAGGCTTTTTAGGAGTAGTGGAAACAATGCAAATACAATACTCATACATGAAATTCTCAATACATAAATAAATGAAGGTAATAAAGATATATTGTATGGAATTCCCAAAATTCAATTAAAATTGGAAATGATAAGCATGGTTTAAAAATACAGGCCAGGGCTGGAGATATGGCTCAGGGGTTAAGAGCACTGACTGATCTTGCAGAGGATGCTGGTTCAATTTCCAGCACCACATGGAGGTTAACAACCATCTATTACTCCAGTTCCAGGAGATCTGATGTCCTCTTCTGGCCTCTGAGACACTGCATGACATGGGTGCACTAACATACATACAGACAACATACTCATAGACATAAAACATTAAAAAATGCAGGTCATTGATCTGTTTTACACCTCAGCAAGAATAATAAAGGCAAGGAGAATTCCCGGGAAAAATGTTGACCTTCATAATGTCATTAGATAAGCACAAATTAAAACACTGATGAAATACTAAAGTGTAAATGTTAGAATAGAGAAAATCCAAAACATTGACAAAGCTAAATGTTGTAGGCCATCTGGAATGACAAGAATATTTTTCAATTGCTGAACAGAGGGAAAATTGACACAACAACCTAAAAAGATTGTTGGGCAGATTCTCACCAAACTAAATATGCACTTATACAATCTAGCAATCTCTGTCCTGCATGTTTACCCAAATGTGTCTGAAGTTTAGGTTTACACAGCTATCTGAACACAGGTGTTTGTAGTAGCTTTATTTTTAGTTGTCAAACTGTGAAATCAATTCAGATTTCTTGTTGCAGGTAAATGTATAAATGGGTGCATACATGCAATTCAGTATTCTATAACGTTAAAAACAGCTCACCTACGGAGCCCTGAAAAACACCGTGGAACAATAAAAACATATTACTGAGTGACCAAATCCAATCTGAAAAGACAACTTGTATAATTTCAATTCAATTCTACATTAATCTAGGGGGTGCAAAAATATAGAGTGAGGGAAATTGTGAGTGGTTGCCAGGTGTTTGGACAAAGAAGATAGGCATATCACAGGATTTTTAGTAATGAAATTATTACATATAACAGTATAATTGTATATATGTGGATTACATATTTGTCCATAACTATATAACTTATCCTGTCAGGAGTTAATACCAATATAAACAATGGACTTGAGTGTTAATGCATGCCAAGGCAGACTCATTAATTGCAACAAAAGCACCATTCTGGTGCAGAACATGCGATAGATGAAGGAGGGAGACACATACAAAGTCTCTACTTCTGCATAATCTTACAGAGAACCTAAAATTACTCAGGAAATTCTAAGTTTTGTATTGGTATCAGCATTGGTATCAAATGAAAACATAGTGACCTTGAAAAATAGAATCAAATTCTCCTAAAATATCATCACTCGGGCTTTAGACACTTATTCTACTATTTGTTTCTTTCTTTTTTTTTTTTTTTTTTTTTTTTTTTTTTTTTTTGTTTTTGGTCTTTTTGAGACAGGATCTCTCTGTAGCCCCAGCTGTCCTAGAACTCACTATGTAGACCAGGCTGGCCTTGAACTCACAGAGATCTGCCTGTCTCTGCCTCCCAAGTGCTGGGATTAAAGGCATATGCCTATTGGAGCTCACAGAAAAATGAATATTTAATTGTATTTCATTAACCTATCATTTTCACAGTTGCTGGACTTTTGATGTAGATTGCCTCCTCAGAGTACATTTTTAGAGGCTGGGCCCAGTGTTGTAAGTCTGAAAGGAAGTAGGACCTGTGAGAGGTAGAATGCTTGTGAATACCTAGGACATGCCCTTCTCATGTCATTCTCATGTCATTGTGGTGCCATCGACCATCAAGTTCTCACCAGTGTTGGCCCTATGCACATGAACTCCAAGCCTATGAGTTAGATAAACTTCCTTTATTTTTAAATATGCACTGTCAATTATTTTATTATAATAATAGGAAATGGAAAATTACATATATTTGTGAGTACATACATTCACAAATACATGTGAACTTATTCTTTAATTTTTCTGTTTCTAGATATTTTAGTACTTCATAATTGTAGCAAATCTAAACCCCTTTAGCAACCTGCAGAAGGTTTAGGATTCAGTAAATTATTGGCAAAACAGTACAATGAAAATATGGAGAAAAAGAACTGCCAAATGTAATCATATTTTCTTTTTTATGCCAACTACTATATTGATTTTTATCATGCTTATTTAGGATGCTTGATTATGGAGTTTTGGTGATTGCATGGAAAATATTGCATATGCCCTATCAATTCTTGAAAATTATTTTACTTTTATTTTTAGTCCACTATTCTCTCCTTCAAGAATAATATTATACAAGATTATGTGAGCTATTTTCAAATTATGACATTAATTTCATATGTAAATATTTTTAGAGATTTTTATTATTTAAAGATTTTATACAGTATATTCTGATGTTATGTAGACCTCCTCCCTACACCAATTCCTACCTTAGCACCTGCCTCTGACTTCATGTCCTCTATTATTATTTGTCTTTTTTTTAAGACCTATTGACTGTAATTTGTGTTTCTTAAATGCTCTTGGGTGGAGTCTGGCCCTTGGAGTTTTCTCAATATACCAGGAATTGCACAAGTAAGGGAAACTGACTCTCCCTCTCTCAGTATCAATAAATTGCCAATAGATCCTCAGCTAGGACTCGGGTTTCCTGACCACCTCCTTGTCCATGTTGGGCCGCTCTCTAGCTTGGATTTGCACATATCTTGTAAATGCTGTGGGTTCATATGTACAACTACCCTCTGGTACCCAGGCAACAGTTTCCTTTTATCCATCTACCATCACTGGCATTTACAATCTTTCTGCCCCCTTTTCTGCAATGACTCCTGAGACTTGGGAGAAGAGGGTGCAATATGACTAACCCATTTAGGGCTGAGCACTCTACAGCCTCTTATTCTCCTCAATTTAACCAGTTGTGGGGTCTCTATGTTAATTGCCATCTGCTGGAAGAAGAACACTTTTTTTCTAAGAGTTGAGAGATGTGTATCTACAGGTATAGCAATAAGTCATTATGAGTCAGTTTAATAGTATATCTATTCTGCAGAATGAGAGCAGTAGGTTCCCTCCTATGGCCTGTGGCCTGTCTAGCCCAGGTTCTTAGCTCTGGTAACAGTGTTAGGTATGGACTCCATCTTGTGAAGTGGGCCTTAAATAATTAAAAGTGGTTGGTTGCTCCCATAACATTTATACCACTATTGCACATATGGATATATTTTGCCAAGTCAGTTGTTATTGTAGCTCAAAGTTCACATCTAGGTAAGGCTGATTATTAGTCTTTGTCAGAAACATGCTTAGTACCCTCTAGTGCTATGAAAGCTAGTTAGCAGAAATAAAGCTTTTCTTGAATTTAAAATAAACTATTTTCATTGAGTTATAAAACTAATTCCACCTTTTGTCAAATGTGGATAACTTATTGTACTGAAGTTCAACTAAAGTATTTATAGATATATTTGCAGGTAAATGTGATGCTTTGATAGATGTATATGTTGTATGAAATTTCAACCAGGTTAAATACCTCTGTTTCCTGAAATACTCTTGTCTTTGTGCTAGAAACATTCAAAACCCTTGCTTCTGGCTTTTTCAAATGCACTGTCATTACTGTTTTTTGTCCTTGCCTTCTTGCTCTGGTCTAGATGTAACTTAGAGTACAGTAAGTTTAAATTTGAATGTGGCCTGAAGCAGAGGCCAGACTCAGTGGTGCCTCCTGGTTAGCTCAGTCAGCTCTGTCCCAGGGATAATACCACCCTATTAAATACTTTTGTTGTTTAAATCCGTGGAAAGTGGAAAATTCAATTCACATTAATTTTCATGGAGAAGCAGAAAATGCCAAGCCCATTTGTATGTCAACAGAAGTATGCAACAAATCAATGCATTTTAGTTAATAAGAGAAGCCAAACATGATTTTAGAACAGCTTTAAAATTTGAAGGTTTCTCATTAAGAGTTATTTAAAGATTCCAGTAAAAAATCTCAGAGATTTAAAATAATTCAGTCCACATTCGATTTTTATAAATAAATATAATTTCATTTATTTTTTATAACTTTTTAATAGACATTTGTTGTTTTCATTCAATATATTTTGATGATATTCAGATCCTCCTTAATGTACCTCCCTTTACTGCTTCCCACCCAATGTAATGCATTCTACTTTATATATAATATATATGTATAAACATGTAAACTAAGACTTACAGAGTCTAATTTCTGTCCTCAAATTTTAACTAAATCATGTTTAAACAAGAGTTAATCAAACACAATCATTTTTTTTTAAAGGCAACACTCTTTAAAAGATGCTTTAACGGTTCTAATGTCCTGTTTGGGTTTGGTAAGAAATGTACTTAAAGCATTCGTAGTCAAGATCTCAGCATCCGATGCTCTTACTGTCCTACATCCCAGCACATAAAGGTCCTCTTCTACCTTAACACAGTCAATGAGTCCTTGATATATACACATGCATTTTAAAACTGAGTATTTCAACCATTTATGATTGTAATGCCATTCTTAGAAATTATGATTTTTTTTTTTTTTTTTTTTTTTTTTTTTTTTAAGCAGGATTTCCCTTTAGCCCAAGCTTGCCTGGAACTCCCTATGTAGACCAGGCTGGCCTTGAACTCACAGAGATCTGCCTGCCTCTGCCTCCCAAGTGCTGGGACTACAGGCGTGAACTGCCACGTGCAGCTAGAAATTATGATTTTAAAGAATGAAACATTTTAAACAATAAAAGATCTAAAAAATTATAATTGAATTCCTCAGCTAATATTTCCAAAGTAATTTCTAATGACTTCTGAAAAAATAATTAGAAGAGAATATCAAATGCATCCCCATTCCTAGTGACTGAAATTCTATAAGGAAAAATATGATTAAAAATATAATTAAATAAGACAAAAAAAAAACCTTGCCTGCTCATACATTTTCATTTACAGGGTTTTTTTCTTCTTAACATGGCAAGTGGCGCTCCTTCAGCTACTGGAAGGAACATGAAAGATGATTACAATGTATTCAACTCTGAATGGACCAGCTCCATGTGCTTTATCCTTCACCACAGTTACTTTAAGACGACATTCAGAGAATCATAATGAACATGATCATGAACACTATGCCAACTGATTGTTACCAAAGATTTTCTTAGCTCTGGATGTATAGAAGACCAAATTTTTCTAAGCATTTGTGCAGGATCTACTTAAAATATATCCATGAAAGAAAATTGTTGCATGACATCAACTGGTGGAGTGCCTTTGTATCCATACCATAGCATGGAGATGTTTCTAACTTACGTAATTTCAATATGTCTTTTTTCTATGTGTGGTATATATGAGAGATAGATTATAGGTAAATACGTGAATAGATGATTGGTAGATAATGTGATGGATAGATCACAGGTAGATGACCCATGGCAGATAGGTGATGGGTACGTGACAAATGGATAATAGGTAGATGCATAAATAATTAGATATATAGGGTGATAGATGACACATGGATAGGAAGCAATCTTTCTGTCCTCCAAATGCTCAAGAGCACCTAAACTTTCCAAGAAGTATTTGTGGAGCTTCTTGTCCTTCTCTAAGGTGGCAAAAGAAAAATTACTATTATGTACATATTTTGTGTGTGTGTGTGTGTGTGTGTGTGCCAATTCTGTCTGAAATAGTCTCCCCTCTCCATGTTCTTCAACTTCTCTAACCCCAGAGTGGACAGAGTGATGCAGACAGCACCAGCTTCACATTAGTGTGACTTGGCTGCATAGCTGATTTGGATCTCTGAGATGTGAAGCACAAGAAATTAATGTAATGTTTTTATCTTCAAGCTTCTGACAAAGCATGCATACTACCAAAAATTGTTACATGCGTTAGGCATACTAAAATCTATGATGTGTGGTTCTCTGCTGTACTGACATATCTAAGAAACAATATGTATATTCCAAGATCTTCAGTCTTACTCTTTCCCCCTATGTCACACAGACATTTTAAAAAATATTTATTTATTTTTATTTTATGTGTATATGTATATTGCCTGCATGTAGATAAGTGCACCCATGTCATGCAATGCCTGCGGAGGTCAGAAGAGGCTGTCAGATACCCTGGAACTGGAATTATGGACAGTTGGTAGCTACCATGTGGGTGTTAGGATTTGAATTTGGGTCTTCTGCAAGAACAGTCAGTGTTCTTAACCGCTGAGCCATCTCTCCAGCCCCAACATACAGGCATATTTAGGAGCTAAAAAGAGAGGGACATTATCCTTCTAGTACATTTATTTCAGGAGAATTAACTTGCACACATGGTTAACAACAAGTTACCAAAATTAAAAAAATAAACAAATATGAGGTAAGAAAGAAAGTAAACAGTGAATAACAAAAGCCAGACTTTAATAGACATGAATGATGGTGATCCTAGAGGATGTTGTTACCTCCAAGGCACTTCTAGAATGCTCCACACTGAACTAAAAGCTAATAGTTAAAGTTTGCAGCTATTTCTTCAGCTTCTGTGATGGGAAGGAGCAACACCCTGCTTTGCCTTTCCCTTGTCCCTCAAGAACACATTGTGGAAGAGATACTGTCCTGGAGGAAAATCCGCTATTATGAATGGGCTATGGAAGCTAGGAGGCTGAAAACAGCAAAGGTTGGATACCCACAGAAACACTCACATGCAGCTTAAAATTGGAAGCCCTTATAGTAAAATCTCTAAGGAAATCAACACTAGCAAAACTCTATTAAATGTTAAGATTTGTTAGATCTTACTCAGTCTGTATAATCAATTTATAGAAACTTTACTTGCATGTAATATAGATCAAAATCTCACTATGAAATATTTTTGCATCAAATGTAACTTAGAAAAGAAAATCTATATTAGAAGCCTATGCTTTCATTCTACTGTGAATTTGTACTTAAAGCATAAACACACTAATTTAATTTAAAGTAATGGTGGAAATTTCTACACTGTAAAATAAACAGCTTAAACCCAAGAGTGTGTGGGGAATTCAGTGCCGACCTCTGTGTTTCATGTTATTTTATATGACTCAGGGAGGCATTGTGTTGAACATCATAAATTTACATAATAGATTTTAACAAGAATAAACAATTCTTATATTTTTTGTACATAATGTGTCTATCAGAACTTTTAAGAATGATGAGTTAGTGTTAATCAAGTTTGATGATTACCTTTACAAAAAAATTTAGGGAGAGTCTAATTATTGTAGCATTAACACACAGTAAATGAGAACTTTAGCTTAGTATAAAATATTGCTTTAGGGGCTGCAAATGGCAAAACCACATGTATTGAAACATGGCGTTCCCTAAATATATTGAGACCAAAGAAGAATTAGGGTTTTCTCTACCATTTCTTTCCTATTACATTACCTCAGGGCTCTGGTAGACCCTGAGGTGATAATTTAGAACATTTAAAACTATATTCCATGAATCTTCCAAATTGTTTGGTTTGGCACAATCCCATGAGACCAAAGGCTTTTCCAGCAAAATAGATGCTGATACTACCGTCACTCATCCGGAGTCCATTGTGGGTCCCTGGTGAATGTGATCCCAATACAGGAAGACTGGATTTGAAACTAACTACAAGATGTTTTCTTCTAGAAAATTAATCTCCAGGTCCTCACTCATCATCAGTAAGACAGGAACAACTGTAGGAGGAGAAACCAGTTACAACATGTTGATGAGAAAGTTACAAAAAAGAATCAAGATTAAATGTTTCACTTCCTTTAATCAGCTGCTTGTTTGGCTTCACTATGTACATGACCTTGTTATTTATATTATTCATAATTAATGCCATTGGTCACTACTAGAAACATTTATTAAAACCTTAAAATGTAGGAGGGCTGCAGAGTTGAAAACTAGAATTCATGTTCTATACGAGCTTATAGTTTTACAGAACAGAGTTGAGGAAGGCCTGACTCAGTGTTACAAATATCCATATACACTTGGAGGTTGCTTTGTGGAGGAATTATTTTCTTTCTTTTCATTTGCATATGTTCTGAGAAAGAGAGAAATGGGACCACAAAGTGTAATCATAGACATACAAATTATAGTTCAGTGTAAGTATAGATCTTTAATAGAGAATTTAAAGATCAAGTACAGTCTCTTGGAAAAGTATTGTCTCTGTGTCACTGGACATACCCAGACATAAGTAGCATGACCAACTGGCAGTACTAATGTGCATTCAAGACATACAGAAAGTCCTTGAGCCTTCAGTCTTTCAAAAAAAGGCTAATGTGAAATGTCTTACTTTAATTTTAAAATATTTTAAAATTTATTTTTATTTTATGCATAAGAATATTATGCCTGTGTATGTGTAAGTGCACCCACATCATGCAGTAACTGTGGAGGATAGAAGACGGCATCAGATCATCTGAAACTGGAGTTATTGATGGTTGTTAGCCACCATGTGGGTGCTGGGATTCAAACCTGTGTCTTCTGCAAGGACAGCCAGTGCTATTAACCACTGAGCCATCTCTCCAGCCCAATTTGTCTTAACTTTAATAACATTTTATCAACAGGGGCAGGAAAAGGGAGGCTAGAGATGCACAGTAGAAGTTGGCTCTGATGGTCGTTTATTGACACCACAAGTTTTAATATTTACCTAGCTGACTGAGAGATATGGAAAACAATTTATCCATAGTACTAAAATTGGAATAACAAAAAATATAAATGCAGTGCAGAGTTTTCAAAAACAATGTGAACATACATATTAAATCTAAGGATTTACATATATGTGAAAATTGAATGAAAAATTTAATGAGAAAAATGGAAGTTGGAAAAAAAGAGTTTTATTTCTAATTTGGTATTGAGAAACAGAGATAAACCAATGCTAACTAGAATGATGTGACAGTGCTGAGCCCAAAATGTAGAACTGGGTCTAGATTTTTCTTTGAAACCACTTAAAATCTGTGGATAATTGCATGTCCTCTTTTAAGTCTTTACTTTTCAATTAATTTTCCTGTGACTACTTCTACATTTGTATCTATTGATGCATGGCAGGTGTTTGCCCCTCTCTTGTCCTTTAGACTGCTGACCGCTTTGCCTTTCCTAGTAAGCATTTTTAATTGAAAGCCTTCAAAGTAGTGTGTTTATGAGTAGGTCTCTGGATAACAAGAATGATGAGGCTCATCCACTTAACCAGCATAAAGCAGTTTATAGTTTATTTTCAAGGTGCTAGATTAGAAAATAAACGGCAGAAGAGAGTTAGCAAATAGCCTGAAGAGACTTGCCCCAACAGCAGCTGAAAAAGTTTAATCCTCTGTTCTCACCTTTTCCAGAGAGTGATCTTTGGAAGTTGGGTCTTTTAAATCTTGTCAGAGAGTGCCTGGGATTGAAATAATTTAAATAAGAATTTCGTGAGGACATTTTCTTTTTCACTGTGCTCTCTTTGGTGAGTAAGCAGAATTTTTTTAATATGTTATAACCTAATGGATTGAATGCAGAAAGCAAAGCAGCTGTCCTCTATTAAGTAAGCAAGACATGACTTGCTTTTATAAATATAAACCATGACATACTATGTACCATTTTTAAAACAAAACTAATTCGAGACTCAAACTTAATATCTCAGCATTCGTGAGGTTAAGACAGAAACATTGCCATGAGTTTGAGGCTAACCTGAACTTCACAGTGAGTTCCAGGCCAGCTTGGGCTTAAATAAAAGCCATTTCTCAAAACAAACAAACAAACAAACAAAAAACAGTACCCTCAACCAAATAAATAAATAATTACTATAGAATTATTGGTTAAAAGGAATGTAGGTAGAACTGAAGAAATGACTCAGTGTTTAAGAGCAAGCATTTTGTTCCACAGGACCCTACTTCATTTCCCAGCATTCAAGTCAGGTAGTTTACTATGTCCTTAACTCCAGCTCCCTGGGACCTGACACACTCTTCTGGCTTCTGAGGGTACTGTACTCATGTGGGCAAACACACAGACATACACATAACTAAAAGTAAAAATCTTTAAAAGACATATGGATTGGCATGGTGTAACATGTTTCTAATTCCAGCACTTGAGAAGCTCAGACAAGAGGACAGGCATGGCATTCTAGGCTAGCCTCGGTAAGCCATGTCTCAAAAAAACAAAGAAACAACACAAATATATGCTACTTATATTAATATGTAAGAACTTAAGTTACTTTCTAAAAATAAGTTTGTACGTGGAGCAAATTCTATTTTTCACTATTTTTCATACGATCCAAATAAGCAATTACATTTTGGTATTTTTAAAAAATTACGAGTATAAAAAAGGGATTCTGGGATCCAAAATGCTGAGAACTGTTCTTCTATAGAATTGCAGATGAATTGAGGCACCCTGAGTCTCAGAAGACTCTAGAGACACAGAAATTCTCCACAGGTCTCTTCAAAGAAGTATGCTAGGCAGAGATCACCTTTGCATATGCAGCACACTGCCATGCATGTTAAGTTTAACAAGATTTATGTTCAGAGTTAGCAAAGAGTGCTGAACACTGTCAACCTCTGTACACCTTTCTGCATTTGGAAAGCTGTGAGGGGCTCTCCATATTAGCTCCAGCTTCTGCTCACAAGCACTGACCATTATTCCTCTGTTCTTATGTTGAGATGAATACCTCATGCTCTCAGGGCTTAATGACAGTACACGATAAAACATCCAATTAACTGCTCTTGCTTTATTCCCATGTTGGCTGTGAAATCATATAATTATAATTTAACTTGCCTATAGGGGGAAAATATGCTGATCAGTAAATAGAAGTAGTCTGTCCTCTTGATAGCTATATGCTTTATTTAATAATAATTAGGTCTCAGTTGGTTGTCTTATAAATTAGACTCTTGTGAATGTGGTTAGCTTGGTTTAATCCACTAGAAATTGATTCAAGGTACATGGAGATTTAAGCTTTTGAACCTATAAAGCTATCCTGGGCTAGACACAAATTCCTGACAAGCAGGTACATCTTCAGAGAAGCTCCATTCCTCTTCTCAATTATGTTCTGTTTTAAAATTTGCATTAATGAGTTAAGGTCTTTTTCCTGTGGTGGGGAACTTGTTAAGGGACACCCAAGGCTACCTACCTTTGTAAACACACATACCAATCTGCATTTGCACTACACATTTAGTATTGAAGTATTTGTTCTGTATACAGATTTTCAACAAGATTATCAAAGGGTTCCTAAATGTTTTGGGGAAACATACCATCAATCCACCTCATTCAAAAACTAAAATGCAGCTAAGGTGTGACTCACCCAGTTGATCTCCATAAAAAACGCTTTTAAGCTTTTTGAGCATTAAACAGTCAGAATGGTGTCAAATGTTTGAGCTGTAAAGTTCATTTTCATACTAAGACTTACAGCCATGATTTCAAACACTGAGATGAATATTTCAAATTAACAGTCCAAAACCCAAACCAAAACAACAGCAACAAAAAGCCATTAACCTTTTCAGTTAAGTTATATTATTTTCTTCACTGTGAAGTATATAAATAAAACAAAACAAAACAACAACAACAACACAAAAAAGTTGTACACACAGAAATGATGCTACAGCGAGGCCACCATTTACAGGCTTGTGTTTTCTGGAAAGATGGATCTGTGTTGAGGATATATAACCTCCACAGACTTGCCCCTAGCACATGTGTCTCACTGTCTTCTGTTGAGATGGCTGTGCTTCCTGTCAGCCTGTGTTAACAAAATAAAGACAAATTCCCACAGGGTCACAGAGTCACCTCCTTTATGCAGTTAGTTCAGGAAGTTTGCTTACCTGCCTGACAGTTGACATCATTTTCTAAGACACGTTTCCCTCCAAATCATTCATGTTGTTCATACTGTGCCTGGTTCTCTGAGTGAACCCACATCAATGGGACAAGCCAAAATCATCCTGGTTCCCTGACCTTAACTCCACTTTCCAATACTTAGCCTCTAGGAAGTCATGAAGCACATATTTAAAACAATGAATAGAGGTCAAATGTATATTCTCTAACTGTGGAAATGTTCCATTGTTGAATACTAATATATTCCAGTATCTGCTGTCCATTCAAGAACAAAATAATTAGCCCCAAGAATTCTGTCGTGAGAAGTTCTGAACACAAATGGATTGTTAAAGATTGTTTTACATTTATATGAAAATTTCACAGATGGTGAAAACATTGCTGTGCTTCACACATATTTCTACAATTTTTCCCATAGGAAATGTTAAGGATTTATCAGGCAAGAAATTGTAAAAGAGATGTGTCTGGTCAGTATTAAGAAGGCTGAGGATTTGAAAATTCTCCACAACTTCAGCTGGCATATGGAGAGGGAAATAAGCCCTTGGCGCTATTCTCGGAGGGTGCTAGAAACTGCTGCAGTGTTTGAAAAGCCTGGAGAGACTTCAGGTCAAATAGAGTAAAAGGAGAGACAGAAGGATAAGAACACCTTTCAGCAACCGTGCAGATCACAAGAACAGCAAAGCCCTCTCTCTCTGTATGTATCTCTGTGCAGATCACAAGAACAGCAAAGCCCTCTCTCTCTGAGTGGATCTCCTGCTGCAGGCAATTGCCCATCAGCAAGTGTCAGCTGCCAAAATCAAAAGTGGTGTTAGACCCTGTGTTGGGGCATGTCATTCTACTATAGCATCACCTTTAGTTACTGGCATTATCATTTAAAACTCTCCATTTTAAATTTATATGAATCAAGAGTCACATTTTTTTCAATAGTATTATGTTTTATTCAAAATATAATCAGGGATTAAT
This sequence comes from Nannospalax galili, assembly GCF_000622305.1. Lineage (NCBI taxonomy): Eukaryota > Metazoa > Chordata > Mammalia > Rodentia > Spalacidae > Nannospalax > Nannospalax galili. The sequence continues at coordinate 492,646 of NW_008352871.1, read as the reverse complement.
ACATACAATACATAATGTTTTCAACATATCTATTGTTTGTAAGAGTCACATTTTTATGAGGTCTGCATAGAATTTTGCTACCTGAACAATGAAATGTATGTTAGGTTTTGTAGCAAGTAAAAAGAAAAAAATTCAATGTAAAACTAAAAATAAAAGCATTGAAAAAAATATATACACCTACATATACATATGGTCTGGGGATATAGGTCAGTGATAGAGTACTTGTGCCTACTCAGCATTTAAAATACCATGGGTTCAATACCCAACATTGCAAACAAACAAACTATTTATAATATAAACAAACAAATCAAACAAAAAATGTACATAATATATGCATAGATAAGTGATTAAACAGCATGGAAATAATATATAAGTACTTCATCCATTTTATGAAATAAATAAACATAAAGTTTTCTAGTGTAGACAATTGAATGATAAATATTGGCATATTCTTTCCACAGCTCATATATTAAATACACAATATTAATTAAGAAAATAAATGTGCTTTGAATTTATTATGAAAATATATAAATTATTCAAGCCATGGACTTTTTCATTATTGAAAGTATTATTGAAATCAATTTATTTAGATTTAATTTGTTGGACAATAGACTATGATGAAAATATTATAAGATACAATTAATCCTAATTTTTCAGACTTGCTCAGCCAATTATAATATAGTACAAGCTATAATATAAAAATAAAAGAAGTGTGGTTTATACAAAATTATTTTTTTCTAGAAGCTAAATCTCACAAAATACTCATTGAAACACACACACACATACACGCACATACACACACACATATGACCTTTGGCTGATTGGTGGTTCCTTAATTATCATGAGTCATTTTTAGAATGCTTGTTTTATTCAATAGCCTGTACCCTGGAACTTTGTGTTTTGGTGCCGAGATCAGAACTTCATAAGGTACTTGATTTCCAGAAGTCTTTCTTCAAAATGGTCTTCAGTATCACTTATGTCAAATAGGTCCCTTTGATCTTGGCTGCGGTAGAAAGAAGGGAGAATGTTTGGGTTCCCCTGTGGGATGTGATGGAATCCCTCCCAAATCAGGAGTGGTTCTAAGGAACTAAATCATCCCATCTCCCTATCTCATGACTAGTGCAAGATACAGATGTGCAGGCTTCAACCTCTTAACACAATTTACTGAATTATACTCACAGTTAAGGGAAACTAGACCAAAGATAATAAATGTCAGGCTTTGATTTGCATCATTCATTGAAAACATCAGTGACTTTCAAACATTGTCCTCTGGCTGTTCCTCCATTTTCATTCTGCTTTGGTTTGTTTTCCTTCATAGGTCTAAAGAGTATCTGAGGATGTCCTTCTTTTTTAATTCAAATTTGACTTATTTATCTATTTTAAATGATAGTGTAAATGCTGAAGAGAGTGTTTGCTTCATAGGCCATTTTGTTCACTGTATGGTCCATCTGGTACTTTCCTGGTGTTTAAGTCTAATTGTAGCTGGATTTTATCTATATTCAGGTGATCCACAGCACAAGTCCAAATTGACTCTCATGTAAAATGTCACATGGCTATTTCCTATTTTTAATGCATAGAAAATTGTTGGTTTAAAGATGACATTTTTTTTTTATTTTCTGTTCTTTTAGGTTGCTTTAATAAATTAGTGAATTGTAGCACTTAAGATCAAGCCTTGGGCCTTACCCAGAGTCAATAAGTGCTCTGCCACTGAACTACACCCCAGCTGTTCTTTCAGTTTTGAACGCATTAAAGGATAATCTGTGAATTTCCACATGTGACAAATATCCTAGCTTCCAGCACTTCAGATGAGTTTTACTTATATTTGATTTTTATGTACATATAATACTTCAGTGTATTTCTTCCTTACCTCTGGTGTCTTTCACAATTGTGTCATCATTCTACATAGTTATGCTTCAAAAGCTTTTCTGTCCCACGGTATTCCATTTTAGTATATTTCCATTATTTCACTGTTAATTTTTCTCTTGAGAAAAGTAATAATGCTCCTAAACCATTCACATACTCTTTTGGTACCTATATTACTACATTTATTAGGTATGAAGGTAAATTGCCATAATATATAATGATAGATATGCCAACTTTCAAAAGCTGTTTTCATGTTATAAATTGCATTTGCGTGCCCCTGACTATGAACTTCACCTTAATTTTTTTTAATCCTAGGAATTTTGTTTGCCTGGTGAGTGTTGACCTTATTTTGTCAAGGAATGCCAGGTATTTCTCCGCTGGGCAACCTATCCTAAGCACCATTGTCTTACCTTTAACTCTGACCTCTGTTGTTCATTTTTCTCTCTTATTTTAGATATTCCAGGGGGTATGAAGGAATCGTGCTTTTCAATGCATTTTCTTGGATTGTGAAGCTGTGTGTTTTGCTGTTTGTATTTACTGGTCACTGGATATTCTCTTTGATGAGGTTCATGCCTTTTCTTTAATTCCAGGAATTCTCTATATATTACCTGTAGATTCTTTTTACACATATACAAAAACAACTATGCTTTTCCTTACTGTAAATTTCCCTTTTACTCATTTAGTGATTATATTATATGAACACAATAATTAATTTAAATGCTATTTTGTCATTTTTTTCTTTATGGCTACTATGTAGTTTAAAATATATTTACTGACTTTAAGATCAGAGAGAAATAAAATATAATGATGACTAAAAATTCATAGAATTTCTCTTATTTAGGTTAACAATTCTTGTGAAAACTTTTTTTTTCCCGATTTGAGCTGAGATTAAGTTTTTATATATGGATAATTAGCTGACCTCGTACCATTTCTTAAAAACCCTTCCTAGCCTTTTGAGTGACTGCTACTGTAAATCACATATGAGCACTGAATTCAGAGATTTTTGTTGCTCCATTGACTAATATTCTCAATTTTGTATCAGCATATTGACCTAATTTATACATTTTATTATAGGCCTTCAGGTGCAAAATGCATTTCTTCTAGCTCTCTTCTTTAAAATCCACTCGGGTATTCTTGATTGATTTTGCATTTACATATGACTTTTAAAAGTTGTCAGTCAGTGCTGCTCATTCAACCTACCAATATCAACCTTATGGGATTCTAGGACATGATACTTAAAGTACTCCGTATCACCCTGGGATCAGTGAGTAAGTGGCTTTATACTAGAGCATTTATCTTGTCATTCAGGCTGCAGTTTAAAAAGAGAAGTCATTTCCATCCACAAATTACTATAAAATTTTAGGATCCTTTCTCCAAAGGCAATCTACAATACCTATGTAGTGGGTATTTGTAACTGCCTCAGTACATAATCAAGGTCAATCAAGAAAATAGCATTCATTTGAGTACTGTCTGAAGAACCTGAATAAAATCCATGTCTTGGCAAACTGACTTCTTTTTGCTCTGAGGCTCACTGAGTGGCAGCAGCTACTTAGAACCACATATGGAATGATGAATTCATCATGTCTTCTCTGAATAAATAGTAGCCATCACTGAGCTAGGTAGTTCATGTTTCTACCCAGCTGTGTACTTTAGCCTTCCTTGTCACTGAAGCACATTCCTTGACCTGCTTCATTTTAATTCTTCATATAATTATTCTTTTCAGAATTTCCAAGTGATGTTATGATACTGGCCTACATTAAAGTGAATGTCTTAGCAAGCTATTACAATACATACTTCTACTCAATGAAGGTCCTGAAATTAGGTGAAATATATTATTTTGTGAAGATAATAGAAAAAGGTTATATTTAGATTTTTGCCTGGAAAGTTCAGCTTCTGAACAGTCTTAATTTATCTCATGGAGATCGTGAATCTCAGAATGAATTGCATGCTTCTCTTGAAGTTGAGGTTAAATATCAAAACTAATATTTAGACCAATTATACCACACATGTAGATTTTTTTTTTGAGAATCACTTGTATCACTTCAGTTTTTTTTTCTTTTATTCATCCTCTATTGATCATATCAATTTCTTATTTTCTTTTATTTTATGGACTTTTGTATTACTGTTACTGTCTATAGACTATAGTGCTAAGTTGTAAAGCAACATTGAAAAGTTTGAAATAAGGGAAGGCCCTCTCATTTCCCAATTTTAGAAGAAAGAGTAGAGATCAAGCCAGTTCTAAAGACCAGGGACAAACTTAAAGAATTGTCTAGAGGTGAAGTGCTGGCCTGAGGCTAGGTTTGGAGCTCTTCAAATGAAAAGTCTCAGGTGGAGATGAATGAAATAGGAACTACCACATCAAAATGCTGATCATTATTGAACAACGTGCATTTATTTTCTATCTTAAATGAAGTATGATAACTTTGCTGAAATACCTCTTCATAAGTCTTAGAAGACAAAATCCTTTCATATGTAAATGCTTTTCTATGTTAAGCATCTACCAAGTGTCTGAATATACTGAGAAAAAATAAACAGCACATAGGTAATACCAGAAGAAATGATTGTATCAGTAGGTTATATATGCAAAGTTAACATAGGATCATTTCTCTACCTGTGGCTCTTAAATTCCCTAAGAAATCAGTTTCAAGTCAGTAAGATAAGCATTTGATTAGATGATCACTAGGTTGCCTTCAGGGTCTTAAGCTGTACACTTTAATTACGTGTGACTGCTGGTGGCTGAGTATTCTTACATTATCACGTAGACAACAACAGTGCTCCAGTACTACCTAAAATGTTTAATGTATGACTGAACTATAAATTTCATTGCTTAAATTTAAATAAGAAACTTATTAAGAGGTATAGCATACCAACATTATTTCTCACAAAATATTTTTTAAAATTTCCCCTCCTAATTTTTCAAGATATTGTGTACTAGAATATTCTTTAATAATGTTTGAACAGGAAATATCAGACACTTTGAAAACATAACTCTACACTAAAATAGCTTTAGCAGTTACTTTTATTTTGCCCAAGAATGTTGTAATTCTGTTGTTCTTTTTTCATGCATGACAAATGTTCTACAGAGAGTTAAACAATGCTATCATCAGAGTATGCAGTTCAGCCAAAGCAACATAATATTCAGACTGTTTAAATATAAACATAAAATGTAATGGACTGTGCTCTCAGTTTTTGAGAGTTTAGTATATTAGTATTGTATTTGCATTATTTCCACCCTCCCAGTCCTCCTAGGCCCCCTCCAACTCTTCTTATGTCTCCCTCAATGGCATTGTGCTTTATAAAGTTAGTTTGTGTAAAGAAAGGGGAGTTATTCAAAGTCTGTAAAAGACTAATGAAATTATTAGATTAATTTACTGTTTAAGATTTTCTGAGTACATTCTTGGGCTAAGGGGAAATTTAGTTTACACAAAAATGATTAAAGAAAACAATAAATTCTGAAAATAATTAATTTCCCAGAGGTGTGCATTCACATATCAAAGTTGAATGAAACTTGGAACTAAGAAGATATTTCCAGTGTTGTAAATCTGGAGAAACTTGTCTTTTAATACTCCTTGGGCTCCACACCCCAGTCACTTATCTATGTTTAGAGAAAAGAAGCAGAATAAACAGCCCTGATTTTTCCTAGACAGACCCCTTCGTGTTAGGAAAAGTTTCTTTCACTCTTCTTGAGAGAAGCAGGAGTTAGCATAGATAAAAGCTATCAATTCTCTTTCTTTCATTTTTCCTACAAGAGGGTATTTTTTTTACTTTGGTATAAGACTCAGCCTTTTGTGAACAGACAGGATTTGTTCGATGTGTATGTTCATTATATAAATAGGTATGAAAATTAAAACCTAAAATCATCAAACAAATGAGGGTGTCTTTGAAGCAGTGTACATCGGTTAGGTTATATGTTCTAGTTAAATTAGATCTTTGATCATTCAAATTTCCTTCAGTTAGTATATGTGCATTTGTTCATTCATCTATGTAGTTATTTAAATTTGAGCTACAAAAGACACCAGGTAAATTAAAAAGAAACCCCAAACCACAGGATGGTAAGAAGGAAAAAAAATCCATGAAGACTTAACAAACAAATGTTCTTGGTTACCAGATTCCCACCAAATCACAGCACAGTGATGAAAATAGATGATAAAAGATATTTGGTCATTTTAGTCAAGGGTGTCCAGAGCATTTTTTTTCAGAGACTGATATGGTATCTTCCTGAAACAGAAAAGGATATTTTCTTAATAGAAAAAGACTTTGATAGACATCCTTTACAATGATTGAAAAGGGGAAAATGTTTGTGAACCAATATCTTGAGAAGTGGAGATCACAAGGTAACTATGGAGGAAGATCAGAAGCTCAAGGCCATCTCCAGATAAGGTCAACATGGAAGCCCAGCCAAGGATATATGACCCTGACTAACTAACTAACTAATTAATTAAAATAAAATATATAATAAATATTATCAAGTTAGTCAAAATTATTTATAAAAAGATTCTGCTCTGTACATATTACAGTCAATTTGGTTCTTGTATGGTCATAGATCTCTTCGACTATTTCATATCTGGACATCATACTGTGTACCTAGAGGTCCCTAGATGATATCAGTCAATTACCGAACTTGGTCTCTTGATGCAATCTCTTGTGTAAACAAAAGATCTAAGAGGCTGCTGATAGTATAACAAAATAAATATTTCTATCACTAAAACAGGAGAGCACATTCTAAATAAAGATTGAAAAGTATTGTGAGGACATTAACCAATATCATAGTTATTTGTTGTGCTATTATCATTTTACTTGTTTGTTTTTCTTGTTCTTTTGAGATAGGACATTGCTATATAGCTCTTGCTGGCCTTAAACTTATGATAGTCCTCCTGTCTTAGCTTCTGGAGTGCTGGGATTATGGGAGTCATTACGTTTTGTGAATCATTTATACTCATCAATATGTACTACATATATATATACACATATGTATAGGTATCTATTGTGGGTGCCATCTTTTAAAATTGCTTTGAGTGCACTAAGCTTACACACACCACTGCTACCACAAATGCATGAGTGCCACCGTGTTAGAAGGGCTGAATGATGACTACACAAAAGGAACTTTCACCTCCATTGCAATCCCATGTGGCTCCTGTCCTAGGTGCAGTCTATTGTTGGCTGAAATATCATATTGACAAATGGCTATATAAAAATTCATTAGTATTCATGCTGCACATAGTGGCACATGCTTTTAATCCCAGCACTCGGAGTTCACGGTATGCCTGGACTACATAGCGAGTTCCAGACCAGTTGGGGCTACAGAGACACACTGTCTCTAAAAAGAACAACAACAACAACAAAAATTCATTAGTATTTAATACTTCATATCAACTTGGTTACGTTTTAAAAGTAATGCGAGTATTTTTGAACTTAATTTGAGTGAATAGGGCAATTCCTTCAAAGCACTGAAAACTTTTAAAATATAAGCAGAATGATATATCTATATCTATATCTATATCTATATCTATATCTATCTATATCTACATCTATATCTATATCCGATTGTGTTACTTCAATTTATAGCGCTTTATATTTTAGTGATAAAATATGCCTAAGAGCATATTAGTTATTTCTCTTACTGTTGTTACCAAATACCTGACAAGAGCAACTGAAGGCAGGAAGGCTGTATTTTCAGCTAGCACTTTGAAGGGAAAGTCCATTACAGTGGGGATGCAATATCAGCAGGAACTTGAATCATTTGATCACATTGAATCTGCAGTCTAGAAGCAGAGAGTTAAAGAGCTAGTGATACATGATGGTTGCTGGGTGAGGAAGGGTCAGTTTTCTTTAACTGTGCTCCAGGCCTGGTTCCACACCAGAGAGTATTGGAGCAACAGAAACTAGAAGTCATAGGAAAAATAAAACAAAAAGAACATAAATATAGGTGGGCAGGGAAGTTGGGTAAATATGAAAGGAATTACTAGAGGGGAGAGTATCAAAAAAAGGCATTGTATGAAATTCTCAAAGAACTAGTTTAAAAAAGAAGAAACAACAAACAATGGATGCTCATGGTTAATTTGCCTTCTCCTCTTTGGTCAGTTCAGGTCCTCAGTCCATGATGATACTGCTTACATTTTAGGGTATATCTTCCCACTTCAAGTAATCTTATCTAACTAATCCTTCACAAACATAACCAGATATTTGTTTCTATGCTGATTCTAAATCCTAACATGCTGACAAATTCAACGATCACAAAAACAAATTTTAACCATTTTAACCATTTAAAAATGTGTATTACTGGGGAATTAAGAACATTCACACTAATGTGCAACCACTCACAAATAATCAGCCTCCAAACACTTAAATTTCCAACCAAAACAGTGTAGTACACATTAATCCTGCTGATGAGGTGGTTCAGCACGTAAAGGAACTTGCCTGCAAGAATGAAGATAGGACTTTCATTCTCAGGACCCACAAGACAGAAGAAGAGGTCTTCTGACCCCTGCTCATGCTGTAGCATGCCTGAGTGTACACACACACACACACACACACACACACACACACACAAATAAATGTAAAATAACAAATATAAAATAAATAAAATGTAATAAACTATTGCATACTCATTGCCCGTAACTCCCTCGTCCAGACAGTCATCAGTATATTTTTTGTTGTTAAAAATTTGGCTACTGTAGATAACCATTCAAGTGAAATCATTTAAAATCATTTAAAAATATTTCCTTTAACATACTTAACAAGGCATTATTAATATATATGTATGTACCCAAAGTCCTTTTTGTTATTGAATATTATCCCATATTTGCATGTACAAAATACTGTGTATTCCTTAAATGTTCCAATGAGCACTTGGGTTTCTTCTGCCTTTACATTATTATTAATAAATGTACTATGAAAATGTCAAAGTGAATATCTGATTGAGACCCTGCTTTTGATTTTTTTGGTTCAGAGACACAGAAGAGAACTCTCTAGACCACATGCTAATTCTGTTTTAAGTCTGTAATTCTTTTAATAGCAGCTTTACCTTTGTACCTTCAAGCAAGATGCAAATGACCCATTTTTCAGGAACTTCTACTATACTCATTATTTCTTATGATTTTGAAAGAAATCATCTTAATGGATGTGATATTTTCTTTGATAGACAGTATGCTCATGTTCTATAATTATTATTTCATTTTTACTGAGTAACTGGAATGAAAATGTTATTGTCTAGGCAGTAAAATTTTTCCTTAGTGATTTTTTAACATAAACTAGAGAAATACTGCCAGCCACCTAAGGAGATGAACAATTTAATTATTGATTAACCAATCAATATTTGTTAATTATGACCTGAGTGTCTATAGTTAATTAGTCTGCAGGCTACTTTATTTATCCAAAGGAAATAAACTGCTACTCAATAATTCTTTTTAAAAATACTTTATTTATTATTTTAATTTTTTAAATTATTTTTATTTTATGTGTATGCATGTATTGCCTGCATGTGGATAAGTGCACCCGTGTCATGAAATGCCTGTGGAAACCAGAAGAAGCTGTTGGATCCCCTGGAACTGGAGTTACAGACAGTTGTTTGCTGCCTTGTGGGTGCTGGGAATTGAACCTGGGTCTTCTGGAAGAACAGTCAGTGTACTCAACAACTGAGCCATCTCTCCAAGCCCCTACTCAATAATTCTTGAAACTTTCAGAATTTAAATTTAAATATCATACAACTCCATGAAAAGCACTGAGGAAAATAACTCATAGACAGATTATTTAAAGCAATTCTAAATACTTCAAAGAGATTATGTGCTTCCAGATCATCAACTGTTGAGTAAGAAAATTAGTTTCATAGCTCATAAACAAAGCTATTGTTTTCACAATAATGTTGATATTTTAATAATTAACACATTAAAATATAAATCTGCTTTTGCTTATCTTTATTGAACATGTAAAAAATAACCAAGTCAATTTATATATATTTTATTTTTTTAAATACTCGTTTTTAAAAAAATTATGTGTATGCGTGTATTGCCTGCATTCATGTAAGTGTGCCCATGTCATGCAATACCCATGGATATCAGAAGAGAGCACTGGAATCCCTTAAAACTGGAGTTATGGAGGGTTGTTAAGCCACCATATGGGTGCTGTGAATTGAACCTGGGTACTCTGCAAGAGCAACCAGTGCTCTTAGCTGTTGAGTCATCTCTCCAGCCCTTCAATTTGCATTTAAATGCATATATTTGTTTGTTTGTTTCTTCACTTGACATAATGTTTCCTAAATAATATGATTATAGCTGAATGTGTGTGTGTGTGTGTGTGTGTGTGTGTGTGTGTGTGTATGTTCTAATTAGAATCATGTTCGCTGCCTCTTACACTGGTAAATTTTACCTACTTCAGGTAACTTCCAGTAATTGATTAGGATGGGATTGAAGTGCTATATTCCAATGCTGTAACTTTTCAATGTGCATACCCAATTATCCTAGTTACATTCACTTATAAGTTTAACTCATCATTGTTTAATTCTGCCTCATCTCTTCTGTAGTGCCAAAATCCAATATAACTAATATGCAAAATATGATTTTTAAAAATATGTCCTTCATCTTCTGTTCAGCAAGATTTTCAACTTTGAAAGATCCCTTTGTTTTCTTGAACTTGTGAAATAATTACATTGTTTACTTATTTTTGGACTGTTTTCACTGATTTAGATTATTTTGATAGAAGAGAAAATTAAAGGAAATCTTATTTTCCCAATTTTGCTTTAATATTCAAAGTGTTGCTAAAGGCAGACATTCTGGGGAAAAGTGTTCAGCAGACATTAAGACTGTATTGAGGCAGACCTGTGACAAAATTGGAGCAGAACAGCAAATTTCTTTGGCAATAAGCTTGGAATTTTCAAGTTTTTGTGTTTTCCCATAAGAGACTTAATAGAAATTGTGTTCTGTTGCAGAGAAGCTTAACTCTACTGTAATTTCTGTTCTGCAGTTATGTCTGCCTTTCCCAGGTCCATTAATGCTGACAGCCTACAGCTTTCTATTAAGGTAACAAGCAAGCAAGCAAACAAACAAACAAAAACAGATTGTGCAAAGCACTCCTAAAAAAATCAATAAGAAAAAAGTTTTTATTTTGACAAGGAAGATTCTTGAATAGGCACTTCAGGTATAAGTGTATAAAAACAGACATGCAAAATTATTCAGTATAAATACTCATAGATATGCAAATTTAAACAAAGGTGAGATAATGCCTGGGGGAGGAGGCAAAAGAAAGCATACAAAATCAAATGAACAAAAACAAAAGCAAATCTAATAACAAAAGTTCCTGAGGATGTGGTACCCTTAGTATACTCAGTGTGGTGGAACCATAAATTTTCATATATGCTCAGGAAAAGTAACAGTTCTAGTAAACTAAAGATATGTCTTCTCTGGGGTCCAACAATTCCTCTCTTTGATACATAGAAAAGATATATGAACATGTGTGTCCAATAATGTGATGCACAAAAATGCTGACATTAGCTTGGGTTAAGTCGTCAAAAATGTCCCACAACTAAAATACTCATTAAAATATAAAATTCTTGATGTAGTCATAAAATGTGTTGTTATACAGCAGTGCAAAGAGCAAATTATGCTACGTGAAGCAACATGGACAAATCTCAAAGCTGTATTCAATGTATAAAATTATGACATTTAGAAACAAAGTAAGATCAGATACGATGATGAAATTCACAAAGCCTTTATGTGTGGACTAAATTATTGACTGAGAGGAGGCAGGAAGGATTTAAAAATATTTGTGGTGTTTATCTTTGTGACAGATACCCAGTCGTGTTTATTAATAAAATTTTATCAAAACTTATTATTAAAATATGTAATTTTTTCAATTGGGAGGCAGAGGCAGGCGGATCTCTGTGAGTTCAAGGCCAGCCTGGTCTACACAGTGAGTTCCAGGACAGCTGGGGCTACAGGGAGACTGTGTCTCAAAAAGACAAAAAAATATGTAATTTTCAGTAGGTTTCCCTTCAATTATTGTACTAATAAAAGTAAAACACCAATATTTATGGTCTTTCCTAAATCTACGATTTTGTGATTCTACAAAATTATTATTTGCCTTCTTATTTCTATCACTTTCCCTCCTCAGTATTTGCCCCTTCTTGTCTCAATGCCTCTGAGTCAATATAATTATTTCTCATGTGCAGCAAATCCTTTAGGCTCAGATTGAGCCTTGGATTCAGAGTTGTGCCTTTCACTACTTCCACTGCTGCTGTTCAGCTTGTTTTACCTACCACTGTTTGCATCCCAGCAGATCCTTGTAATGTATGTCCGCATCTGCATCTCTAAGCTGGTCCACATTGGGTTGGGAGTAGTGCAATGAAGATGTTAATCCTAGGAATGAATAATATACTAGGATTACATTAGTATTGCATTGTATTTGATTTACATTCAAAGAAATGTTGGATCTATAGACTCTAGTTTGTTTATCATGTTGCATTAAAGTTTCTATGTCAATGTCTAGAAAATCAGTATGAGATAATCTTTTATTTCTACAAAATTCAATTAATTAAAGCATAAAGAAGTTAAATTTCTTAATAAATCAAGATGTTAATCCATTTTATTGTTACCTTTTACTTTGTGAGAAAGCACTCTTTAAAAATCAATCATTTTTTCTGGCAACAATATATATTTTCTTTTCTAATAATAAATTAAGAAATAGCCAAAAGCACACCTCAGCATTTAAAGAGATAGTTTTCATTGTCTTGAGGAATTTGTCACAACACTCATCTCAGATCAATCCTCATACACAAATGTGTGCTGTGAATCCCATGTTATTTGAGAAAAAACACCTTTCCCATAACAATGTCATGGCCCATCTAAATTCCAAGGGATTTTATACCCCAGTAAACATCAATACAATGTAAATGATGATTTACTGGTCTTCTTTTATCTATCATCTTTTATTCATTGCCTTATGGAGAGCAAATGTGAAACGTACTCTTTGTTCCACAGATACAGAGAAAGGGTGCAGAATTCCTACATGAGTGATCCATTATTTTTTTAAAGAGATCACAAGCATTTATTTCATTGCAGAACAATTTAGTATTTAAACAAATTATTTTAGAAATTATTTATCATTGGACTGAATTTATTTTCATATTAATCTTATATTTTTCTCAATCAAAAGTATATTG
>NW_008352871.1:473613-479175 GCF_000622305.1 Nannospalax galili | reverse complement strand
ATATTAATGAAACCATTTCCTTTGTAGAGGATTTGTAATGTGCTAGCAGTCTCCCACATTTCTAAGTAACTCTGGAAATGAATTGCCCACTCAACTCATGGAAAGCCAGAATCTTGTTATTTGGCTTTCATTTGTCGCTGTTGTTTGTTTTCATGTTTGGAGGGTGCTATATAGGGGAAATTTCTTTCCATAGGTCTCAAATAAGCTCTTCTGATTATAGAGTAAAATATGAACTGACATCATGTCATAAAGAATGTAAATAGATATCATGAAATCTTAAAGCCTGCTAATGATATCATGCCCTGTCTTTAGATTTCTCATTAAACACATTTTTCTGCCTCTCCTTCCTTCTTTTCTTTTATTTCCTTTCTCATCTTGTTCTCTGAATGAATTGAAATAGAATCAAAATAGAGAAAACATTGTTCTTGCCACTGCATAAAGTACTATTATGAAGATGTGCTTATAGAGATATTGCCTTCAAAGAATTTCAATAAGCTGCCTAGTGTCCACTAAAGAGAGGATTACCATCCCATAAAACAACTGCTAGAGTGGAAATAAACACATAGATTATTAATTCATTAACCCTGTCAATAATACCCTAAGGACAGCTTATATATATATATATATTGCTTGTAAAGGTAACATGCACCCTTTGTAGAAATATATAATACAATTATCATAGGAGTTACTCTTACTAATGAAAATATCATTATTTATTTGTGTCAATCAATTTCATAATTTTTTGTATAGATTGTTAAACCTCAAATAAAAACTTGGCTATGTGTGTTATGTGTGTTATTGTCAGAGGTAAAAAGAACAATGAGACACAAAAACAATAATGAACTTGCCTGTGTGTACATATCTAGAGATCTATATTTTTCTTCTGTTTTTTGAAAATTTTTATTGGAATTTTCTGTATTTGATACAAAACATCTTGATCACCTTTATATTCCCATAGCACCCTCCCATAACCCCCTGTTGGAGGCTAAAAGATAAAATTTGATAAAACTTGTGCAATCCCTTTTTTAAATTATCTAGGTACATATTGTAAAAATTTTCTCTTCCTGGGCCTGAAGAAATGGCTCACCAACTAAGAGCAGGCTGCTATTGCAGAGGACCTAGGTTCAATTCCCAGAGGCTACATGATGGCCCAAAACCGTCTACTTTCAGGGCAATCCAATGCCTTCTTCTGACCTTCCTGGCCTTTGCATGACATGGGTACACTCACATATATGCAGGCAATACACTCATGCACATAAAATAAAAATAACAAATAAAATAGATTTTAAAAGTAGTGTATTATATGCTTGTCTGTAAATATAAGGATCAATATTTACCATATAGCAAGAAGGTTCATTTGTCTTAAGATATGAAAGAGATAGGCTTTTCTCTAAGATCTACGTCCTTTCCTGCCATATGTATTTGACGGAATGTACAGTGCCATCCATGTGTTCCCTCACACTGATAGGGCCTTAAGTCCAATTAGATAACTGATGATTGCTCCCCAGATAACAGTGTCACCACTGCACCAATAGAGGTAGTTTACCATGCTTGTCCTTATGGTTATTAGGCTTTAGAACTTGGTTGGACCATCGACTGGCCCTCTACCTTGGCATTTTGCATATCACCATCTTGTGCCATGATGGCCAAACTTCAGTTAGAAGGCTTCCAGGTCAGTTCTGCTCCACTGTTTTTGGTCCTGTCCCCTAAGTATGTCCTGTAATGAACAGTAGGGTCTTATCTACTAGTTATAGGAGATAAGCAAGAGGTTTGGGTAATATCCTGTGTTATTTTGAGAGTCTCCTGGACCACCTTCACCACCCAATCAATTGGAGATCTTTTCTGTCTGGCACTGAGTTCCTTGTCAAGCAATTTTTAAGTATATATATTCATTAATGTCAGACACTGTATGTGCATTTCTCATAGGGTTTCGATGGCATCACTTTTCCCTCTAGGTTTCCTAACCTCCCAAGATTCATGCATTTCTACTCTTTTTTTCCTCCCATCCACCCTCCGTCCTTCCTCCCTCTCTAGTCACAATGTCTCCATTATCTCCACTCTCCCTCCCAAACCACCTGACTCCCACCATCCTCCCTATCCTTACTTCCTTCCCTCCTACATACCATGGCCCCTTGCAGGCCCCTCCCTCCTCCCTGTCAGATACGCCTACTTTCTCCACTTCCCCATTTGTAACATCCTTTTCCTACTATCTCTCTTTCAGGTTCTTTCTTTTCTTTTACTTGCATGTTTCCTTTTCCTTTTTCTGGCTCCTGGTGTTACATCAGAATTTGTATACTCACATGTAAGTAATTGATGCTACAATCAAATGAGGGAGGACATACATCACTTGCTTTTCTGTGTTTGTGTTATTTCACTTAGTAGAACACTCTCTAGTTTCACTCATTTACCTAAAAATTTCATAATTTAATCATTCCTTACTCCTGAGAACTCCATTGATTAGATGTACCACATTTTTATTAAATATTCATCAGTTGAAGGACATTAGGTGTTTCCATTTCTTTGCTCTTGTGAGGAGAGAAGCAACAAATACGGATGTACTGGTATCTTTACAGTATCATGAGCCCTTTGTGTGTATGCCAAGGAGTAGTATAACTGGATCATATGGTAAGTACATTATAGATTTTTGAGGATTCTCCATACTGCTCTCCACAGTGGTTGCATAAGTTTGCATTCCCACCAGTAGTGAATGAGCATTTCTCTTTCTCTACATCCTCTCTAGCATTTGCAGTCTTCCATTCTCTTGATCTTAGCCAGTCTGACTGAGGTAAGATGGAATCTTGAAGTGGTTTTGATTTGCATCTCTCTAATTACTAAGGATGTTGAGCACTTTATAAGATGCTTCTTAGCCATTTTTATTCCTTCATTTGAGAGCTCTCTGTTTCAGTATATCACCCATCTTCATATTGGGTCATTAATTTTCTTATTTATTTCTCTTTTGAATTCTTTGTATATTCTGGATATTAATCCTCCAGAATTGGACTTGTACCTGATGAAGATTTTCTCCTACTCAGTGGGTTTCCTCTTCCCTTCCTTGGCTGTTTCTTTTACTGTTCAGAAGCTTTGTAATTTAATGAGATCAAAATTCACTCATCTTGGTGCCTGAGCAACTGGTGTCCAATTTAGAAAGCCCTTTCCTATGCTTATATCTTGGAGGGTGCTGCTTATGTTTTCTTCTAACAATTTTCTACTTTAAAGTTTTATATTTAGATCTTGGATCCATTTGAAGTTGAATTTTGTGCAGGGTGAAAGATAAGGGTAAAGTTTCATTCTTCTGCAGGTGGAGATCCGGTTTTGCCAGCATCATTTGTTGAAGATGTTGTCTTTCCTCCACTGTGTGTTCTTAAAACTTTTGCCAAATATTAGGTGGCTGAAATTGTATGTGCTCATGTTTGAGTCTTCTATTTTGTTCCATGGATCTATGTTTCTATAGTTGTGCCTGTACCATGCTGTTTTTACAACTATAGCTCTGTAATATGATCCAAGATCAGGTATGTAGTCCCCCCAGCATTGTTCTTTCTGCCAAAGATTGCTTTTGTGATTCCATGATTTTTAGAATTAATTTTTCAAACTCTGTGAAGAATGTTGGTGGGAGTTTGATTGGGATCGTATTGAATCTATAAATTTCTTTTGGATAGATGGTCATTTGCAAATTATTGATTCTACCAATCCATGAGCATGGTAAGTCTTTTCCTCTCCTGGTGTCTTCCTTTATCTCTTTCTTTGGAGTTTTGAAGTTTTCATTGTAGAGATCTTTAATATCTTCAGTTAGCTATTCCTCAATAGTGTGAAAGGGAGAGTTTCTTCAAGTGCTTTTTGTTATAGGTTGTTACCAGTATATAGAAAAGTTATTTTTGCAAGTTGATTGTTGTAACCTGCCATTTTACTAAAAGTATTAATCATTTCTAACAGTTTTCTAGTGGAATTTTTGAGATCTCTTATGTACAATATCATATCATCTGCAAATAGGGATAATTTGATCTCTTCTTTTCAAATTGATATCCTTTAATATCCATCTCTTGTCTTAATGCTCATTGCAAGAGTTTCAAGCATTATATTGAAAAGGAGTAGAGATAGTGGGCAGTCCTGTTTCATTCCTGATTTTAATGGGAATGCTTCCTGTTTTTGTCCATTTAGGATGATGTTGACTATTGGTTTGTTGTATATGATTTTAATTATTTTGCAATATGTTCCCTCAAAACCAGTCCCTTCTAGGACTTTGAACATGAATGCATGTTGGATTTTAACATTGGTCTTTTCTGCATTTATTGAGATGACCATGTGGTTTTTGTCTTTAAGCCCATTTGTGTTTTATTACATTTATTGACTTATGTATATTGAACCAACCTTGCATCTCTGGAATAAAGCATACTTGATCATAGTCAATGATCTTTTTGGTGTCTGTCTGTATGTGGTTTCCGAGTATTTTGTTGAGTATTTTTGCATCTATGTTCATTAAGGATATGGGTATATAGCTTTCTTTTTTTACTGTATCTTTACCTGGTTCTTACATTAGAGTGATGCTACCTTCACAGAAGGAGTTTGGGAGTTTTCCCTCTGTTTCTATGTTTTTGAATAATTTAAGCAGTATTGGTTGCAGATTTTCTTTCAATATTTGGTAGAATTCTGCTGTGAATCCATCTGGGCCTGGGCTTTTTTGGTTGGGAGGTTTTGTATTACTGCTTTAATTTCCTTATTTGTTATGGGTCTGTTTAGGGTTGTTAATCTCCTGGTTTAACTTTGGTGGTGACCATGATTTTAGAAATTCATCCATTTTTTGAGATTTTTCAAGTTTAATGGATTATAGATTTTTAAAGTATTCCCTTACAATAGTTTTATTTTTTTGTCTCTGTCGTGACATTTCCCCTTTCATCTCTGATTTTGTTGATTTGAGTTTGCTCTTTCTTTCTTTGGGTTAACTGGGCTAAGGATCTGTCTATCATGTTTGACCTTTCAAAGAACCAGTTCTTAAATTCATTTATTTATTCTATTGTTTTCCTTGTTTGTATTTCATTAATTTCTGCTTTGATTTTTGTTATTTCTTCTCATGTACTAGGTTTGGAGTTGGTTTGTTCTTGCCTTTCAAGTGTCTTGAAGTGTACTGTCACATCATTTACATGTGTTTTTTCTGATTTTTTAATGTAGGAACTAAGAGCTATGAAAGTCTACCTTAGGACTGCTTTTAAGGTGTCTCAGGGGTTTTGTTGCATTGTGTTCTTTTCATATATTTCCAGAAGTACTTTTATTTCTTTTTTAATTTCTTCTTTGACCCATTCATCATTCAGGAGTGTGTTGTTTATTCTCCATGAGTTTGCATAGTTACTAGAGCTTCTTTTGCTGTTGATTATAAGCTTTATTGCAACATGACCTGATAGAAGACGTGGAATTATTTTAATTTTTTGTATTTGTTGAAATTTGTTTAGTGGCCCAGAATATGGTCAATTTTAGGATAACTTGATGAGTTGCTGAGTAGACAGTATAGTCTTTGGTGGTTGGGTGGGATATTCTGTATATTCTGTTATGCCCATTTGATGAGTGGTATTG
>NW_008352871.1:460229-473495 GCF_000622305.1 Nannospalax galili | reverse complement strand
AGATGTCTCTCTGTTTATTCTTTGTCCAGTTGACCTGTCTATTGAAGACAGCGGGGTATTAAAGTCACCTACTATTACTGAGTTGGAGTTAATCTCTGTTTTACAGTCCTGAAGTATTGATTTTATGAAATTGGGTGCTCTAGAGTTTGGTGCATCAGTTCATGATTGCAATATCTTCTTGGTCAATTGTTCCTTTGATTAGAATGAACTAACCCTCCTTACCTCTTCTGAGTTTTAACTTGAAGCCTATTTTATCAGATATTAAAATTGAGACATCTGCTTGCTTCTTAGGCCATTTCCTTGGAAGATTTTTTTCCATCCTTTCTCTATTTTATCAGATATTAAAATTGAGACATCTGCTTGCTTCTTAGGCCATTTGCTTGGAAGATTTTTTTTCCATCCTTTCTCCCTAAGATAATGTCTATACTTGAAGGTGAGATGAGGTTCTTGAAGACAACAAAAAGATGGATTTTCTTTCTTGATCCATTGCACTAGCCTAGGTCTTTTGACAGGGAAGTTAAGGCCATTCGTATTTGTGTGTTATTATTGAAAGGTCTAAATTGGATACTATCATTTTAATTTCTTTGTGTTTGTTGCCCTATTTTGTGCTTCCTTTATTATACCTTTCATTTTTTCTTTCTGTAGCTTCTTGGGTATACGCATTTGTGTGCGGTTTTTGGTTTTATTTTATTTATTTTATTTTTTTTGGGGGGGGGTGCTTTGTATTGCTTCACGTAGTCTCTGTAGGGCTGGTTTGGATAACAAGAATTATTTAGTCTATTCATGTCATGGAAAATTTTCCATTCCCCTTCAACTTTGATAGACACTTTTACTGGATAAAGTATTTGGGGTTGGCATCCATCGTTGTTTAGAGTTGGGAATATTTTGGTCAAGGCACTTCTGACTTTCATAGTTTGCACTGAAAAGGCAGCTGTAATTCTGGTGGGTTTTCATTTATATGTAACTTGTTGTTTTTCTAGCAGCTTTCAATACCCTCTTTTTGTTCTGTACATTTAGTGTTTTCACTATGATATGCTGTGGGGAGTTTCTGTTCTGATCATTTCTTAATGGTGTTCTCTGTGCTTCTTGAATCTCTAATGGCATATCTTTCCTTAATTTAGGGTTGTTTTCTTCTATAATCCTATCGAAGATCTGTTCCATGCCATTGGATTGAAATTCTTCTTCCCGTATGTCTAGAATTAGTAGATTTGGTCACTTCATGTTGTCCCACATTTTTTAGAATATTCCATTCCTGTGTTGTTTTGAATTTTGCTTAAGGATTCCAGATCTTCAGTTTTATCATCCAGTCTTGATATTCTATTTTCCATTTCATTCATCCTGCTTGTGAGAATTCCTCATTTTTTTCTAATTGGTTTTCTGAAATTTTTAGTTCCGTGTTCATATCCACTTGGGTTTTCTTCATTATTTCTATCTCTTTTGTGAATTTGCTTTTCATGTTATGATTTTTTTATTTGTATTTTGTTAAGCTGCATATTTGTATATTCTTGGGCTTCCATCATAGGTTTAGTCCTTTCCTCTTTGAGTTCTTTAAGTTACTTGTGTTTTCTTGAAGAAGTTTTTTGATCATGTTTATTATTGTTCTTTTAAATTCTGCCTCCTGGGATTCTTCAGGGTGGTTTTCATTGCAGTGCGCTTCCTCAGGACTAATGAGTTTTGTTGGGGACATATTTTTCTGGTTTTTCATATTGTGTTTTTGCATTGCCACTTGGGTATATGGATGTTCTTTGTTGGTTATGTGTCCAGCAGAAACTTCTACTCTGCTTTTGTTTAATTTCATTTTGGTTCTGTTAATATTGTTTATGTAGCTTATTTTTTTGTTCATGTATGGAAGATAAATTGGTGGGTGTTTCAAGTTCTTGCAGGGTTGTAGACTGGTCAGAGTCCTGGCTGAGCAGTTCTGTCTCCCTGATCCAGAGGGTGGGAAATTGTCATTGGGGAGACTGCCTGGAGAGGGAATTAGGGATCTATGGTATGGTCTTTAGTTAGTCTGGGTTAGAAAGTTAGTCCTGGCATCTGAGGTGAAGAAATTAGAACCTGCCTGTGAGAGACACCAGCAGGGGGTGGAAGAGAGGAATGAAGTAGAGAGGCAGTGGGTTGGATCTGACTTACCAGAGTCTTAGCTAAACAGCTTGAAGTTTATTATTACTAAACAGTGTTGTTTCTGTGTTCTTTCTCTTAGATACACAGCAAAACATAGAATACAAAATAATTTACATCCTATTCTGTTTTGATTTAATGAAAACTTTTTATATGCTTAATTTTAGAAAGAAATGATTCCTAAAAATTCTCTTCCACATGTACTTATAATTTTAAAAATTTTATTTAATTTTTATTGAGCTTTTGTTATTTTTATACAATATAATTTGATAGCATTTGGATGCCCTCTCCTGTCCCCATCTACCCTAGTGCCCCCTCCCAATTTAATGCACTCTCTCTTTCTCTTGAGGTACATAGAGAATCTAATGTGTCACCAAATGTCCTTCAGTGTGAGTCCAGCCACTGGAATTTGATTAACCTATCAAGAATCCCATCCTGGAAAGAGACTGTCTCTCCCCTTCCCATCAGTCAACTGTTGCCTCAGTTTCCTTAGGTGAGGTTGGAGCTTCTTACCTCCTTCTTCGTGTCTTTGTTGGGATTTCATCTGGTTTGAACTTGCATTGGACTTGTGCATGCTGTTCCCATTGTTATGAGTTCATATGAGTAACTGACCAGCTGTCTGGAAAACTCTATTTCCTTGTGGTTATTCATAACCTCTGACTCTGATAATCTTTCTAACCACTCTTCTGTAATGATCACTAAGCCTTGAGAGGCATATGCTTGATATAGGTATCCTAATCAGGATTAAAAACTATGCTACCTCTTGTTCTCTGCATGTTAACCAGCTGTGGGTTTCTGTGTCAATTGCCATCTGTTGCATAAATTAACTTCTCTGGTGAAAGTTGAGAAATACATGGCTTTAAAAATAAATCATTAGTAGTCAATTTAATACAATAACAATTTAGTGGAAGTCTAGTATTAAGTCCTCCCCTATATTCCGTGACCTATTTTGCTTCAGTTTCCTAAGCTTGGTATCAATGTCAGGTATGGTTTCCATTTTAGGAAGTGGCTGTTAAGTGTAATTAAATGGTGATTGGTTATACCCATAATATTTGTGCCACTATTGCACAAGTGGTCATAGCTTGCAGGGCCAGCACTTATTGTAGTTCATAAGATTTACAGCTGGGTAAGGTTGATGAATGTTTTTTCTTTCTGGTATCATACATAACACCTTCCAGAACCATGAATTCAAGTTAGTAGAGATGAAACTCTGAAGCCAGTACCAGTTTCATTTCTCCTTATTTGTTCTATAGCTCATGTTTGTAATAACTTCAGCAATACAGTTTTACCATCTAGTTTTGGTGGCTAACCAAGAGCAGGGATAATTGGTAGTATTGTTTGAGCATCTATGGGAACCCTGGTCAACAGTTTCAAGAGAGGAAGTCCATTCCTGGCATTGAGGCTTTTAAAAAATTTTTTAGTTCCATTATCTTGTGCTGTTTAGAAAGGGCAATGTACTCCTGTTATAGGGTAACTCCTTTTACTCACTTTTTACTTATAATTAAATATATAAAATAAGTATTATGAATATGTACCACTAAGAAGTTTCTATAGTGGTTGATTTCCAGAAAGCTTTTTTTTTTTTTTTAAAGATTTTTAATTGTACTTACCCTCCTTATACACCTTCCTCTGGCCTTCCTTCCCATTGACCAACCAATTTAATCCTTCCTACTCTAATGTTCCCCTTTCCCCTGTCATTCTACTATCCCTCTGAGGAAGCCCTCCCCAACTATATTTTATTTATAATATTTTTATTGAGTTTCTGTGCATTTCATGCAAGAGTTTTTAATTAAATTTAGGCTCCCCCTCCTTATCCATACCCCAGCAGTGTTTTAGTTTCTTGACCTCTCTGAATTTTCAAACTAAAGCATGCATATCTAGGTTTTCAAAGCTAGCATCCAGCTATGAGAGAGAATATGGGATGTTTGTCTTTCTTGGTCTGGGTTACCTTACTCAGTACGATTGTTTCTAGTTCCATCCATTTACCTGTGAGTTTCGTAATTCAGATTTTTTAAGCTCTAAATAATATTCCATTGTACACATGTGTCACAGCTTCGTTATCCTTGCATTGTGAGTGCATCACTTGATGGACATCTAGGTTTTTTCCTATTTTGGGCTATTACAAAAATTGCAGCAATGAATATGAATGAACAGGTGTTTCTGTACAAGTGTAAAGACTTTTGGGTATATGCCCAAGAGTGGTATGGCTGGGTCATATGGTACATCAATTTTAAGACTTTTGAAGAATCTCCACACTGATTTCCATAGTTGCTGTACCCGTTTGCTGGTGGGATTCACCAGCAGTGGATAAAGTTTAAAAATATTGTAATGTTAAGAAATCCTATGAAATGAATGATTTACAAAGTAGGCAGTCTATCTGTTATTATGAAAAATAGAGATTTTTAGTTATCTCTATACAAATAAACACTGCTAAGTTATTCACTTACTTAAAATGTAATTTAATTTATTACTAACAATTTAGTTAATTGAAAAATGGAAGTAACTCCTTTAGGAGAGTGAGTATGATAATATGAACAATTTTCAGCCTAAAAAATATACCGAAGAGAGATATGAAATAGAGGTAACCTAAGATGACAGCAGAGAAAAGAAATAATGGCAGCGATTACAAATTAATTTAATCTCCATTTGTTAATTAATGCATCTATCAAACATTTTATATGGACCTACTATGCTACATGCTGTGAAAAGACAGCAGAAAATAATAAATGAGGTTACCAGCACATGCAAAACCTTTGTACTAGAAGAAGCAGAAAATAGATCAAGTAGCTGTGCATGGTACAGTAAATAAATACCAGAATTTGGGAACAAAGGTGCTGTAACACTGCTATTTCAGATATAATGACATAACAGTCATAGAGACTTCAAAGAAATGAAAGTTAGGTGGAAAAAGAACCACACAGAAACCTGGAGTAATAAAGTAGAAAAGCAGAAGTGCAAGTCTTGAGATGGAGAGTTAGCTTAATTAGTACAATGTCACTGTGTCTGTGACAGTATCAAGGAATTGTACTTGTGTGCAGGAGGGAGGCTGTCCCAAGAAAATACTATAGAGGAGTGATATGTAATATGCTGTGCCTATGTAGAGACATACCTATTCTCAGAGCTGTGGCATAATCATTTAAATAGATTGTGTCCTTTAATTTGAATCAGAGATTTTACAAAGAATATTGAAGAATATGCAATTGATTAAAAGGTCATAGTTTTCTTTCTTAATGAAGAAGTTCGGAGGCAAAGTAGAAATAATGGCTCATTATATTTTGCCCTTGCAATGTAATCGGGCCTGTGCCTATGGACAGTGGGGCCTTCTCCAATTACTTCTTAAAAGAAAAAAGAAAAGATTTCTGACTTATTTTTCTAACTTTTCTTCATGGTGTTTATTTGCAACTCTAACAGTAACTATGTATTTCTTGATAGCTCAGTTCTAAATGTTCACCGGAGCACCACAATCTAAACTTCATGGGGAAATAATTTCGCCTTTTTGTATTCAGAACTGCATTGAAAATGGCAGAATTGATGCTGGTTAGCTGGTGAATTTCTGAATTAATGAATCACACTTGTTTTAGTTTTTTTCAAGCTGCTGTAACAGAATACCACAGAGAACATTATTTTTAGAAAAGATAAATTTATTTCTTACTATTCTGGAGACTGAAAAGTTCAGAATTAAAGGGCTCTTTACTATGACATCCTGCTTGTTGTGTGGGTTGAAACTGGCATTCATGTGACTGAAGTAAGATAGAGCTGAAGTTAAAACAATTCTCACAAGTGAAACACTTTCAGTACAAATAACTTATTCCTGTGCTGAGTGTTAAGTAATCAAGAGAGTAGAGCCCTCATGACATAAACCCTTTTTAAAGGCCTCACCTTCAACATCCTTACACCCACAATTAACTTTCTACATTACGCTGGCTGTGGTGACACATGCCTTTAATTGCAGCAGTTGGACAGCAGAGGTACGCAGATATCTGTGAGTTCAAGGCCAGCCTGGTCTACATAGTGAGTTCCAGGACAGCTGGGGCTACAGGGAGACCCTGTCTCTAAAGAAGACCCCAAACCACCAAAACAAAACAATAAAAAACCCTGTGAATTTCTACATTAACTCATGTGTTCAGAGGGGACAACCCTATCCCAGTGAAGAAATGAAAATGCAAATTCTTCAAGATGGCATGGAGAATATCATAGATGAAGCAGAAGCTCTAATGCAATATTGTGTCTATATGTACTACAAAGTTAAAGCCCTAAAGCCTCATAGGATCTTAAGCTTTTCCCCTTATGTCAAAAACACTTATTAAAGTTGTTTAAATATCATATTGTGGGTCTGATTCATTCATGGGTTCAGGCATGCCAAGCTACATCCAGGTACAGAGGCCTTAGAACACTAAGGTGGGCAGCTGACTAGGGCACAGCCAGTCACATGACAGCCGGATGGAAGCGGACACCATGAGCAGACTCATGTATTCACGTCTCCCTCGTCTTCACCCATGAGCTAAGTTGAGGTCAGCTATTCACAGTGGCAGCAGATAGGCACAGAGCAAGGACTCACCATCACCCTATAGTTCCCTATATAAGCCTCAATGTAATTTTAACGAACGGATTTGCCCTCTGATGCGGCTCTGATGATGTTCTTGAAGTAACCCCGAGTTGCACCCTCTTTGGCTGTTCGAGTGGGGACCCCTTCTGTCCCCAAAAGGAAGACCTTGTTTTATTTTTATTTTACGTGTCTGAGTGTATTGCTTGTATGTATGTATGTGCACCGATGTCGTGTAATGTCAGAAAAGGGCATTGGATCCCCAGGAACTGGAGTTATGGAGGGTGTTAGTGACCATGTTGGTACTAGTATTCAAACCCTGGTCATTTGCAAGACCAGCCAGTGCTCTTAACTGCTGAGCCATCTCTCCAGCCCCATTACATCTGTTTATACTTAAATAAAAGCAGCTGCTTTAGATGATCTGCAAACCATTAAAATTAGGAGGCAACCCCAAGAACCACCCTGACTTTTAACTCTTAGAAAAAGCAATTGTTTAAAGGATAGGAGATGTGAAAAAAAATAACAGGCTAAAGAAACACATTAAATTACAGACAAAAATAGATTGAAGAGATCGGATAAGAGGAACAACAGGAGCATGAGCAAGTTGTGGAGTCAATTAATTTTTTTCTTTTTGTATTTTTTTTCCAGTTTGTTTTATTTACAAACAGAAATCTGTAAACAATCTATATTACATTATATTATGCTATTAAGTTTTCAAAATATCTTTATCCAGTTAAGGGAAGATATAAAATACTGTGACTTCCTTTGTGTATCTTAATTCCAAATTTTCTTCTTTTGTCTGGAACATTTTTCTGCTGTATTTGCTTTTTCATTTATTGTTTCTGAATACTTCCTTTGATTAAATCTCCCAAATTCAGAATCAGCCAACAGTCCTTCCAAAATAGACTTTTTCCTTTGTTTCTTGGGCATCAATGAAATTTAATAATGAAAAGTGCACTTTTACATTAAAGTGGATAAATTATACTAAATTATTTAATTGACATATAGCAATATAAAAAATATTCTGATCCCAAATTAATTAGGACATTTTTGAGGGAACACTGGTAAAATTATTACCATTTGTATAAAAGTACTTCTTTTCAATTGTAGTTACACTTATAAATTATTACTCAACTTTTTGTATACTTAAGATAGCTGGTCACCTAGCATATTTTCTGTACCTTTATATTGCTTATTTTAAGAAAGTTATGACTAATTATATCTCAAATGACATAATGTCAGCTTGAAAAAGACAATTAGTTACCCGTGAGCTGCAACTTGAGTAAAACCTAGCATTATTAATTTTAAGAAAAAAATTCTTTGTTATTATTACTGCCAGACAGTATTCCATATCACTGAGGAGTGCAATGTGGAATTTGCATAGTAATAAGCTTGACATGCATGCTCTACAGTACAAAGTTAGGCTCATACATGGTGATAAGTATACAGGCATGTTCCCTGAGATCAGTAAGAAACCATGAGAAAATGAATTTTTAATATCTTCTTTCAGGTTTGTATGTAACAATATCAGAAAATAAGCTAACTGAGATAAACCTTTAAACAAGAATATATTCAAATGAATAGTGATTAGAAAAAATATCTAAATGTAAACTTTAATTTCCATCTTCTTTTATCAATTAGAAGAAATCTGGTTTATCTGTGAACACGCTTCAATTTGCTCCTACAGTATTTGTTTATGTAAAATATTTGGATAGTATCATTTTACATAAAAGCTCTTCAAAGGATATATTTTGAATTAGCATTTAAGTAATAAATATTCTGGAATACATATTTAAGCAAAGTAGTGAAAATATGGCATAGGTGTGAGTATTAGCATAAACTACACTAATAAGTGGAAAAGAGTTTCACATGCAAATAATGTCTAAACTAATTTTCTAAACCAGTTTTCAAAACAGTAATGATTGTTGTATCATGCACTGTTTGGGACATTGTGTGATTTCTGATATGCGTCAATTACTGTCACTTTTTAATGTAAAAGTATTTGACATTAACAAGTAAAACATTTAAAACATTAAAATAATGGGACCTGGGGGAGTGGTAACTAACTCTAAGGATTTTTGAAAAGGCCATATGGAAATGTGCAGTTTTATAAGCTTTATATTCATATAAAAGAATTTAATTGAAGTTATCATACATAGAGGATTATGCTTATCCCAGAAGCCATAAATTGACAAAAACTAAAATTAAAAAAAAAAAAACCTCACAATATCTCCTAACAAGTTGTGAGTCAGAGGGGTCCTGCTGATCCCCAAAACAATAGAAGCTATTGTAGTTGCTCCTGGTTTACTATCAGAACTTGATGGTAAGGCCTTACTGCTGAAGATAGCACATGCATTGGTCATAGGACATGAAGAAATCAAGTCGGTACTGACCAGGAATCTTTCTCCTTGCTGCCTAGGTCTCATAATACTAGACAGTAGGTATTCTTCAGGCTACTAGGGGCAAAGGCAAGAGTAGTCTTATGTAACTGTGTACTACAATAATGACCTGTGTGGCAAGATATGCCCATGGGTACAATAGTGGCACAAACATTATGAGAGTAGCCTCTTTCTGATTGGATTTAAATACTTTACAAGAAGAAAACAAGCCTGGTATTGCAAATCTGGCCAGAAGCCTATAGTTGGCAAAGCACAGGGATGAACCTACTATGATAATTTTGCTAAACTGACACATTATCAAACTTCTTTCTAAGTTGGTATCTCTCTGTTCTTAGATTATTGCAACTCTCAGATTTCATCAGAGAACTTTGTATGGTGGATGCTAGTTAACACAGAAACTCACAAATGATCAAGTACAGAGAATAAATGACTGTGAAGTGCTCAGCCACAAATAGCACATCTTTATTTACCACTTTGCCAGGGTTCAGGAACCATTTAAGAAGAAGGGAGTACAAAGATCTTAAGAGCCAAAAGTCAGGGAGAACTAGAGCAAAGCTGTGTAATCTGGACATCACAAGACTGCTATATTCAGGAACTCACAACACCTATAGCTGCCTGTATAAATCAGGCCAGTCAACAATTTAACACAGAGGAGGAAGGGGTTCATGAGCTCCCTACGCCTAACTGAGGAGCTATGGACAGTGTATGACTTCTGAGGGTGGAAGACTCAGTTTTCTTTAAGAGTGTGCCTCCTAATGAGTTGATTATGACCCAGTGGATGGCATCACAACCAGAAGTAGTTTGGTGGCATAAATTCGAGTTGATTAACAATATAAGAGGGCACAATGTTTGGTGAGGAGGTGGCATAGATCTGTGAGAGTTAAGGGGAGAAATTGGAGGTTAATATAATCAAAACACTTTGTATGAAAATCTAAAAGAAAATTTTAAAAAACTTAGAAAAATTAAGGTTTTCATGAGCATTTCATTGTTTAGCACTTCAGGCATGAAATGTTTCTAAAATATTCACAAAGTTGACGAGCTATAATATTTGAACCTGACAAAATACTTTACCTTTAGATGATAGTCATCCAATAGGTACAGAGTTACTTCAAGTTCTGATGGTGATCCAAAATATTTTCCTTCCATTAAAAGCTGATTCATCCAAATATCATTATTTTAAAGATCATGGAGTTTAGAATTTTTAAATTTTCATGTATAGGAGATGGATTTCCTGGGGCCACTTTCATATATTACTTTAAACATGTTTCAATGCTGGAATCTTCTTTTCTAGACATCTCACAGCTAGGCACACCATCTGCTGTTATCCATAAAGAAAATGTTTCCAATATGGTAGGTCACCAGACATATTCATGTCTTTGACAGTTCTATGTTTGGTTCCACTTGTGCTTATGTACACTATACAAAACCGTAAACATACTCCCAAATATAACTCCAAAGTTATATCAAATATGTTCCCAATCATTTTTAAGAATAGGAAGGATTAATGAATGCAATGAAGACATCTATTTATAATACTTAGAAAAGTGAGGGTTTTTTTTGTTTGTTTGTTTTTGTTTTTTGTCTTTTGGAGACAAGGTCTGCCTGCAGGCCCAGCTGGCCTGGAACTCACTTTGTAGACCAGGGCGGCCCCGAACTCACAGAGATCCACTGGCCTCTGACTCCCGAGTGCTGGGATAACAGGGGTGTGCCACCATGCCCTGCTAAAACATATTTTATTATTTTTATTTTATGTATATAAGTGTATTGCCTGCATGTATGTAAGCGTACTTGTGTTGTGTGATGCCCTTGGGGGTCAGAAAATGGCTTCAGATTCCTTGGAACTGGAGTTACAGATGGTTGTTAGCTGCTGTGTGGTTGCTGGGAATTGAACCTGGGTCCTCTTCAAGAGCAGCCAATGCTCTTAACCTCTGAGCCATCTTTTCAGCCCCCTAACTTATGAAACAATGTTAAATGCTAGCATGGCAGGCTCAAGAAATGTAACACAGCTTACCTTCTTTATCTGTGCTATTTTAAGTAAAGAAAATAATTTAATATTTCCTTGATTATCTAAGGTCATTTTCACAAATCTATTTTATAAAATATTCTAAATTTTTAAAAATGTAACGGTGAGGTTAATATTAATCTTACTTTCAAATTTTAGTGGTTTAACCTAATCAGGTAAGCAATATAGGGAGACCACTAAGATTCTGTCTTCTTCCACATTTTCAGTTTTCTTAAACTTTCAGGACTTCCCACATCCCTGTAATTAGTTAAGGAATAAATGCAAGGCTAGTGCTTACAGGCTTGAACTGAAGCTGAGAGTATTTGGGCAAGTGGGAGAAGGTAGAAGGTAAAGGAAAATACAAACCAAGCAATACTCAGAAACAAATCTCAAGGCCAATATATTATCTTTACTATTCTCCACAGATTTGTCTTAATTCATCACTGGATACGTACTATGACCTCTAAAACAGTACACATTCCCAAACCACTGGTACCTAAACATGATACCAGATATTTTATATAACAGATTTGAAACAAAAGCTCAATTGTGTTGTCATTCATTGTCCTTTTGAGGATTTAAGCAAAAAAATGAATCAAACACAAAAGAGAAAGTGGAGACAGAATGAAATACTTATTTTATATTTAATGTGAAGGGGAAATTTACATTTGAACTCTCAAGCTTGCAAAATATTTAGAAATAGGGAAAAGATCATTAGATATTTTTCATATTACTCATGTTTCTGGGAATTTTTTTTTTAAGTAACAGAGTAAACTTTTCAGTTTGCCTGTCCTTTTTTCTGTCATTCATAGAGAGCTGATCTTTACCTCTTTATTGAATTACCTTTTGTAGTAATGCCACATTTATTCCATTTGTATTTCTCTTGTTGACCTTTACTCACCATGCATCCCATGAGAAAGCATTCTGGAATCTGTAGACATAGACACAGAAGGAAGGTTGAGACGCACTCTTATCTATATAGAAAGCCTTCCCGTAGAGGATACCCAGGATATCGCTGATCTTCCATGTCTTACTATGCCCTTAGTAAAAGTCAATTGATAGGGAGATGAAAAACTAGATAAAAGCAGTCTTTTATTTTTAAATCCTCCCTCAGAAACTTATGAGCCATTTATTCATCTTTCTGCATTTTCATTCTCTCCTTATTTCCTCCTGTGCTTCTTTCCTTCCTTCTTTCCTCCTCCCTCCCTTCTTTCTCTCCTTCCCTCCATTCCTTCTTCCCTCCTTTCTTTCTCTTTTTCCTTTCTTTCTTCCTCTCTTCATTCTATTCTTCATTTTTTTTTTGTTTCTGCAAAGATGCACAATTGGGCACAGTATACTCCTTCAAGTAATGACTCTAAGGGAATGAATACTTTGGTTCATTCAAGTTGTTTCTACAAGCCTAAATGCTTTTTATTTTTGTTGTCACCAGTTTATTAAATTATTGTTCTCATGACCAATTTGCTGTAGTACAGTCAACCGCACAACAAACACAGAAATAGAGAAAGACGAAGCTAGAGAGAGACAAACAGAGAAACGAAGCTAACAAATGGGCAAATTGAATACGCAGTCAAATACACAGCATCTGTCCAATCAGCTATTGGTTTAATCTGGCCAAATGAAGTCTCTTTGACATTCACTTTCACCTTCAAAGCTCAAGGGCTTTTAAGGCATGGGATACAGGTCAATGGTAGAATGCTTGTTTAACATGTGGTGAGGCCTTGAGTCTAATCTAATTTGAGCACAGTACACAAATAAATGAGTGACTAAATAAATGAATATAAGTAAAAATAAACGACCATCCAAATACTGTATTTTTTCAGAGTCCAGGAAAGACTGTGATGCACTGCATTTTCTTTCCTTACAAAAAGGCCTTTTGGGCATGTGAGAAAGCTCAACAGGTCACAGTTCATACAGCACAAGCCCAAAGACTGAGTATGATCTCCAGGAACCACATAGTGAAAGGAGAGAACTGACTCTTTAGAGCTCTCCTTTGATATCCACTTGCATGCCCTTCACATCACCCCATCACCCTTGGCATCTCTGGGTGGCACAGCCACCAGCTGACCTAGAGCAGCATCTTTCCTGGGCCCTGCTCCCAGGCCAGTCCAACTCCCAAAACCCTGAGGCCAAAATCTTTCCTGGAGGGATCCAGATCTTAGGAGAAAGCCTGAGAGCACCTGATCCTCATCTGAATTGGGCCTCTG
>NW_008352871.1:457938-459488 GCF_000622305.1 Nannospalax galili | reverse complement strand
GACCAGATCTTCAACAGAATTGTGGAAGAAAATTTCCCAAAATTAAAGAAAGACATGCCCATACAAATACAAGAAGCATATAGAACACTAAACAGAGAGGACCAAAACAGAGACTCTCCACGGCACATCATAGTAAAAACATGGAACGTACAAAACAGAGACAATACTGAAAGCTGCAAAAGAGAAAAAACAAGTCACATAAAAAGGAAAACCCATTAGGATTACAGCTGACTTTTCAGTGCAAACTATGAAAGCCAGAAGAGCCTGGACCAAAGAATTACCACTTTTAAATGACCACAGATGCCAACACTGAATACTGTATACCCAGCCAAAATGTCATTATAGTCAAAGGGGAAAAAAAAATCTTCCATGACCTAAATAGACTGAAGGAATACTTGTCCACAAAACCAGCCATTGAGAGAGTTCTGGAAGCAATACAAAGAGCTAAAGAAAGGAATGACTATGCCCAGGGGGTTAATAAAGGTATAATTGAAGAAACACAACTTTAGACAGAAAATGAAGACACTAATCAAAATGATGGCAACCAATACAAATCTTTCAATAATAACTTTAAATGTTAATGGACTGAACTCCCCAGTCAAAAGACACAGGCTAGGTGAATGGATTAAGAAACAAAGTACATCTTTCTGTTGTCTGCAAGAAAATAATATCACCTTCAAAGACAGGCACTACCTTAAGGTAAAAGGATGGAAAAGAATATTCCAAGCAAATGGCACTAAGAAACAAGAAGGGTTGCAATTCTAGGATCTGACAAAATAGACTTCAAAGTAAAACAAATCAGAAGAGATAAGAGGGTCACTTCATTCAGATCAAAGGAACACTTAACCAAGAAGACATTAAAATCCTTAACATATATAAACAATACTACAGGACTTTAAGACCCAGATTAATCCCAACTCATTAATAGTAGGGGACTTCAATACCCAACTGTCTCCATTAGATAGGTCAACAGGGCAAAGAGTTAAAAGAGAGACATCTAAATTAAACAATACCACGTATCAAATGGACTTAACAGACATCTACCGAGTATTCCACCAAAGCACCAAAGGGTATACTTTTTACTGATCATCCAATGGAATCTTCTCCCAAATCGACCATATACTGAGGCACAAAACAAAGATCAACAAATGCAAAAAGATTGAGATAATTACCTGCATTCTATCAGACCACAATGCAATAAAGCTTACAATCAACACCAGAATTAGCCCTAATCACCACGTGAACATATGGAGATTAAACAACACACTCCGAAATGATGAATGTGTCAAAAGAAAAATTAAGAAAGAAATAAAAGTACTCTTGGAACTAAATGAAAAGGGCAATACAATACAACAAAACTTCTGGGACATGCTGAAAGCTGTCCTTAGAGGAAAGTTTATAGTTCTAAGTGCCTACATCAAAAAAACAGAGAGAACACAAATAAATGAATTAACATTGCAACTCAAGACACTTGAAAAGAAACAACAAATGAAACACCAACCCAGTAGACAAGAAGAAATAACAAAAATCATTTGAGAAATTAATGAAAC
>NW_008352871.1:455587-457541 GCF_000622305.1 Nannospalax galili | reverse complement strand
AACATCCAGACTAAAAAAAGCCCAGGACTAGATGTATTTACAGCAGAATTCTATCAGACATTTAAAGAAGATCTACATCTAATACTACTTAATTTGTAGAAAAATAAAGAAATTGAGGGAGAACTTCCAAATTTCTCCTATGAAGCCAGCATCACTCTAATACCAAAGCCAGGTAAAGATGCAACCAAAAAAGAAAACTATAGACCCATACCCTTAAAGAAAATAGATGCAAAAATTCTCAAAATGATACTTGCAAACCACATACAAACACACATCAGAAAGATCATCCATCATGATCAAGTCGGCTTTATACCAGAGATGCAGCGATGGCTCAATATATGTAAGTAAATAAACTTCATCAATCATATAAATGGGCTCAAAGACAAGAAATTTATGGTCAACTCAATAGATGCAGAGAAGGCCTTTGACAACATTCAGCATGCATTTATTTATAAAGTCCTAGAGAGAATTGGACTGGAGGGAACATACCTCAACATAATTAAAACCATATATAACAAACCCACAGCCAACATCTTTCTAAATGGAGAGAAAGTGGAAGCATTCCCATTGAAATCAGGAACCAGACAAGGCTGCCTGCTATCTCCATTTCTCTTTAACACAGTGCTTGAAACTCTTGAAAGAGCAATAAGACAAGAGCAGGAAATTAAAGAATCATAATTGGAAAAAAGAGATCAAATTATCCCTTTTTGCAGATGATATACGATAGTATATCTAAGAGATGCCAAAAATTCCACCGGAAAACTCCTAGAAATTATTAACATGTTCAGTAAAGTGGCAGGTTACAAAATTGTCCTACAAAAGTCTGTAGCCTTTCTATACACCAATAACAAGCAATCAGAGAAAGAGCATGTGGAAACCCTCCCCTTCACAGTAGCTGCAAAGAAAATAAAATATCTTGGAAATAACCTGACCAAAGACATTAAAGACCTCAACAATGAAATTTTAAATCTTAAAAGAAAGAGATTGAGGAACACATCAGAAGATGGAAGGACCGCCCATGTTCTTGGATTGGAAGAATTAATATTATGAAAATGACCATCCTACCAAAAGCCATTTATCGATTCAATGCAATGCCAATCAAGATTCTCATGACATTTTTCACAGAATTCGAAAAAGGCATCCTAAGATTCATATGGAAGCACAGTAGACCTCGGATAGCCAAAGCAACCCTGAGTACTAAGAACAATGCCGGGGATTACCCACAACACATTTTCACCTGTATTACAGAGCTATAGTCATAAAAACAACATGGCACTGGCATAAAAATAGACCCATAGATCAATGGAACAAAATAGAAGGCCCAAATATGAAAAAATGCAATTTCAGCCACCTGATATTTGACAAAGGAAAGACAGCATGTCAGGCACATTTAATAAAGGTTAAATTTCCAGAATATATAACGAACTCAAAAAACAAAGAATCAATACAAGAAGTAACCCAAATAATACTTGGGATAAGGAGCTGAACAGAGAGTTCTAAAAAGAAGAAATAATAAAACCCCATCTTTCATCTTACACAAAAGTCAATTCAAATGTATCAAATACCGCAAGGTTAAGCCTGAAACTCAGAATGTTATGTTTGTTAGAAGATAACATTCACAAAAACCTACACAATATAGGTTTAGGAAAGGATTTTCTAAACTGGACACCAAATGCTCAGGAAACAAGGGCAAGAATTAACAAATGGGACCTCATTAAACTAAAAAGCTTCAGTACATCAAAGGAGGCAACCAGGGACGTGAACTGAAAACCTAGAGATTGGGAGAAAATCTTCACTGGCGACACATTTAATAAAGGTTAAATTTCCAGAATATATAACGAACTCAAAAAACAGAGAATCAATACAAGAAGTAACCCAAATAAAACTTGGGATAAGGAGCTGAACAGAGAGTTCTCAAAAGAAGAAATAAAGATGGCTATGAAGCATCTTAGAA
>NW_008352871.1:454289-455040 GCF_000622305.1 Nannospalax galili | reverse complement strand
GAGCTCAAGAGAGGTAGGACCATAGGAGAAGGGTATTATTAAGGGGGAAAGAGGGGAAATGGAGGGTCCTTAACTGGGGAAACTGTGACGGAGGGGTGAGACAATGTGAGAGATAAATAATGCCTAGCTAGTTTTAAAAACCAGAGGGAACCATATTACTCAACAGCCTACTCACAAATTATACATAGCAGATCAAGATATATATCTAGGTAAGGTTTATCTAAGAACAATTGGTCTTTGCCCAAGATTTATCTACATGACACATAGTAATTAAAAGTACAAGATCAGGTGGAACTAACCTTCCTTGGATGTTTAACAGACATACTTTGAGGCCTATACTAATTTGGTCAGAGGGACATAAAGGACAGTGTTTGCTCCTTTCCCTCCTAGGTCAACTTGTTTCAAGGGACTATGAGCATCTCTCAAAATGTCCTGTAATTGTGGTGGGTCACCTGTCCTCCTGATCAAGGAGGCCAAGGAGACCCCACCAGATGGACTTGAACCATTTTCCATTCTACGAAGATGAGGGTCAACATAGAGGAATCATTTCCTCCATGCCTCCAAGCAAAGCCAACCATTGTTGAGCAGGACCTTTGACTCATCTTTATATAGGGGGAACTGGTAAATAAGGGAGCCAGGGTCTACTCCCAAGCCCATGTGATCCCTGAGGAACAGATCCTTAAATGACCTTAAGAGTAAAAATAAATTGGTTTAAAAATTTCCCAAACTTAAAGAAAGACATGCCCATACA
>NW_008352871.1:432744-449785 GCF_000622305.1 Nannospalax galili | reverse complement strand
CTGAATTATCTTCACATAGATGGAACTGGTAAAAGAAAGGAGCCAGGAGCTCCTTCCAAGTCCTTGTGACCCCCGAGGAACAGATCCTCAAATGACCTTAAGAGTAAAAATAAATTGGTTTATCTGGGCCAACTGTATGACCTTAAACACCCAAAAGCAAAGTATAACTAAAGTTTCAAGGGGCCAATATAATTTTTAAGAGTCCATATGCATAGCTAAATGCTGCATAACAAACAATGATGCCAGATAGTAGGTAGCTTCTTTTGATTTGTTGGCCAAAACGGACTCTCAGGTAGTAACCCAGCATAGAACTGGGACAATGAACAACAGTCCCCAATCTTATCTAAAGGAATATTGACAACTGACTGGTGCTAGATGAGGAACAGGTGACTTTCCTAAAACAAAGACCTCTAGATAGGGTGACTAGATTTACCAGATGGACAAGTAGTGGGGAATGGCTGTGGGTGCTGACAGCACAGCAGACAGTAGCAGGGATATCAGAGTAAAAGGGCTCTAATGGGGGGATGGAGGCTATGGGAGGGTGCCATCTGGAAAGTGGGTGTATAGTTGAATAAGATGGTTTGGGATGTTCTGTGTGATACACACACACACAAAAAAAAATTTTTTTTAATGTATTATACTTGAAAAGGAAGCATGGAAATTTATGTCTTGTTAATTAGTAGAGGTGATAAACATTACCACTGAAAGCTACCCGATGACTTTATAAACATACACAGGCACCAATGATCAAAGTGCAACTGATTATGACTAGTAATAATCAAATACATACAGATTAGAGATGCATGTGCCAATATTTCAGTGTTAGTAGCAAAAACAACCAGTCTTTCTGCAAGGAGCAATATATTCTAAAATGAAATGGAGATCTTTTCAAGGTTAAAAACTCATTCAGTTTTATGTCTTACAGGACTATACTGAGCAATACATTTTATAAATGTATTAAATCAACTGTGAACCTAGAAACTTACAGCCGTTGTGAAAGAGATGTACTCTGGCTCTGGAGTGTGTTACTGAATATATTAAATGCTGTAATCAAATGCTTCTTCTAATCATGTAGTTATTGAAAATGAAAAAACAAAATAAAATAAAAATCTTCAAAAAATCTAAGCAAATAAATGTGAAAAAAGAGGGTTGGGCATTTCTTGACTGTTCTTCTGCTAGTCACTGAACCTCACATTTCTTTTCACAGGAAACAATTCCAAGTTTTCCTTCAAGACATAATCATTATAATCCCCAAATTAAGTACATCCCTAATTCCCAGAATTCTCTAGGAAATCCAGGATTCCAAGTTCATCTATTTCACCAAACCACACTGCACTAGCCAGTTCCCTTAATCCAATGATTGTGAAGGGAAGGCCTTGTTCATTTGCTATTCTAATGTGTCCTCTTTTGCTCTTTTATTAAACGTTTAAGTGTGTGTTCTAAGATTTTGTATTTCTTTTTTTTTTTATCTTTTTGAGACAGGGTCTCTGTGTAGTCACAGCTGACCTGGATTCTCTATGAAGACCAGGGCAGCCACAAACTCACAGAGATTCTCCTGCTTCTGCCTCCCAAGTGCTGGGATTAAATGTGCGCACCACCATGCCCTGCTACGATTTTGCATTTTCTCACTAATAAAATGTATTCAATATATAACAAGTGCATATTGATTATACTCTTAATGTATAAGACTAGCACTTAATTTACAGGAACTCTTGTAATGAAACTTGCTTTATGAATTGATATTTGGATTCCTTAAAGATTTAAGGTACTTGCAAATGTAAGGATCTCTGGAATCCTGGCACAGGATAAGCACTTTTCCTGGTCATCAGTTCCTGACACCAGCCTCATTTATGATAAAGATTTTACTAGTCACACTTAAGCTATGAAATAAAAACATAGTATCAGAAATATGGGTTTTCATAAAATTTAATCTATGTAATAAAAATAATTTATAATTTTTA
Organism: Nannospalax galili; assembly: GCF_000622305.1. NCBI lineage: Eukaryota > Metazoa > Chordata > Mammalia > Rodentia > Spalacidae > Nannospalax > Nannospalax galili. Next base: position 447,824 of record NW_008352871.1, on the reverse strand, counting down.
TCCTTAACATTTTATACCAATATTTTTCTTTAATTTTTACAAGGATGGAAGAAAAATATGATAGTTTTTCAATTTTTCTTGGAAAAAAATAAATAATGTTAGTGATGGCTAATCCCTTGTCAACTGGATGAACTCTAGAATTACCTGAGTGATGGGTCCCTAAGCATGACTGTGGGAAATAATCTTGGTTAGGTTAATCTAGTTTGGAAGATACATTCACTATGGGTATCTGCATTCACTCAGCAGGGACCCTGGCTAAGCACAAGCACTGGTCATCTCATTTGCTTCCTGAAGATACAATGTGACCAGCTGCCCCAGTTGCTGCACCTTCAGCATGATGTACTTTACGCTTAAATCATAAACCAAAATAATCCCATCCTTACTTAAATTGCTTCTGTCAGGATATTTTATAAGAGCAACAGAAAAAGTGACTAAGACAGTACTGATAAAACACCCATCATCCATACCTCTTTACAAATTATTTTGTTGTTGTAGTCCCTATTCTGAACAAGGTTTCTCTAGAGCAGATGTTCAGTTGTCCTGGAGATGAATCTTTGTGGATCCAACCACAAACAATATATCTACAGCATTTGTTCAGAGGTTTATGTGATAAATACATAGAAATGATTTGGAGATACTGCCTTTCAAATAATTTTGTGCTTTTAAGAAGAAATGAGAAGTATCATTAGAGTTCAAAATGAGGAATTTGTGGCTTTGAGGCTTACTTGAGGCAGACTTGCATTCCCACACTGCTCACGGACTGAGGTCTCAAATGTCTCCCGTGAGCCTTCCTAATATGTGCATTAGACAAGTTTAAGCCTTCCAGCTCAGTGAAAGAAGAGACATTACAACTATGTGTTACAGGAAATAAAAGTGGAATATAGCCTGGAAAAGTACTGCACAGATAACTATACAAAGCACATATAATTCTTCCTAGAAATTAGTTAGCAAATTTGAGTCACACTCCAGTAAGGCATGTTGCATCGTCAACTTTTTGAAATTAAAATGTGATAACTCATTCTAAAATAAGGATTCTTTAATTTTCATTCAAGGTAAGAAATATATTTCACGTGTATAAAACACTACTATCTTGTCAAAGAGTTTGAGAGAAAAGAATAACATTTTTGCAATAGTTGTCTGAGAGTTGACTTATGATTTACTTTAATTGGCTTGACTATGAAATTACAGAGACCACCAGTGTTTGAAGTTACAGAGGAAATGACTGAAGATGTTATTGTCACTTAATACATCATAAAACTATAAATCTTTCTAAAGAGTAGTAAAGGCAATGTGTTTAAAATGCTCAAACTAAAGTCACAGATTTAATTAGTTCAGCTAGCTACATTTTAAAATTATACATTAGACAAAAGCAATGAACTGAACATTTTCTTCATCATTCTCTTTAAACCTAAAAAATCCTGGTATCTCTAGCAAAAAGTGTTTTTTTAATGGATCACAATGAATTTTAAAAACAAAATTTCTTAGTACCATTTTCATTCTGATGTTAAAACCATCTTATTTTAAATCATGATTTTAATTTACAGATTTGATTAAATGTGCTTTAATAAGTCATTAAGTTATGTTGGGACTTTTGCTACACTCTGGTCTGTGGTGGTTAGTCCCATGTCTCCCTAGCCACTTACGTTTCACAATCCTTTTGCTATTTCTATGTCTCTAATATCCCCAATCAAAGAAATTATTACATCACTATTCTGCTATTTCAGTTTCCAGCATCTGAGTTTCCTACAACCACTGGGAAAAAAAAGTAAGAAAGAAAGTGGAGGGCAGAAACTCCTCAAGATAGATTTATGCCCTATGAGAATCATTTCATCTTATCAGAAGCAACCTCCTTTCCTAATCTCTGCCTCTCTCTGAGACTCTCTATTCTACTGATGGATAGCCACTGGGGTGGATTAGAGGAGGCAGTTATTTAAATGCAATAGCTTTTCTCCAATGTCTTCATGTTCCTAAGAAAACATGAAATTTATCTCAAGTCCAGACTTCTTCTGAGTTAACTGTGTACATGATATTTTGTTAGTTTCTTATTCCTTTGTGAGCTCTCTCAAGAACATCACTGTCTGGGAAAATCAGAATAAAAGTTTTAGTAAAAAACTTCAAACTATTTCACAATAATTGAAATGTAAAAGAAGATTAAAACAGATTTAATAATAATAATAAGTTAATAAAGTTAATTAGGAGAACTTTGTTACCAGCTGCACAAGAATTTGTTTCATTAAGGCATTTTTTAAAATTTGTTTTTAAATTAAACAAAATACTGTTGTGATTAATATGCTCCTTAACCAGGGGGGATGTTTTCTGTTACATAAAGAACACAAGAAACAATGTGATCTAAGAATGGAATAGTGGAGACTTAGTACATTGCCCTTGCTCAGACCTTAATTTTAGGCTTAACTGGATATTCATTACTAACAGTCAATGTAAATTCTAATTCCAAAATACTTTGATCCTTGTTTTACCACAGAGGCATGGTCTTGATTTAATAAATAAGTCAGGGCATAGAAGAAAGAAAATTAGAAAAATAATTAATGCCTTCCCCTGGATGTGAAGCACAGAGATTGTGTTTAAATAGAGCAAGATCATTCAGGTATAAACTAGAATTTTCACTGAAAGTATAGTTATCAAATTTTATTAAAATTAAAAGACAATGTCCTTTAACTTAAAAATACTTTGCCTTGTAAAACAGATTTTAAACTTGCCCGTGGTTGATGTTTTCCTTTGTTCAATTCATAGAACAAATATTTGATTTCCATTGTACTAACTATGCATAATATTTGGTACCTTGCCTCAAGTTTCTGCAACACAGGTGTACACTAAAATGTGCACAGAACTTATAAGAGACTGCTAATTAAATGCTCACCAATCCCTTATTAAAAGTAATCTTTTTATATCCCAACCATACCAGTCTTGGGCATATTCCCAAAGGACTCTGTACTCTACCACATCTACTTGCTCATCTGTGCTCATGGCTATTCTATTTACAAGGGTTAGGAAATGGATCCAACCTAGATGTCTATCAACCAATGAATGGACAATCAATATATACTACATATACAAAATAAAATTTTATTCAGATGTACAAAAAAACAAAATAATGAAAATTTCAGGAAAACGGATGGAACTAGAAAATACTATATTCAGTATGGTAACCCAGGCCAAGGAAGTCAAATGCTGTATGTACTTTCCCGAATTTGATTCCTAGTTTTGAAATTTTATATTTAAATATTTAACTTGGAGTACCTGTAATATTCAGGAAACTAGAAAGAGAACTTCAGGACGATAAGGGAGGCTGCATTAAGGAGTTCAGGGGCAACAGAGCATAGGAGACATAGAAATAGAGTGGGCGAATGTTGGGGATAGAAAGGTTTAAGTACAGGTGGCAGCAGAAGGATATAGGAGACTAGAGGATGAAGGAGAGATTTAACTAATAGGAAGAGTATATGAAAAACTCATATAGAAACCTGCTGTTTTGTAAGCCTATTTAAAGTATGTTAAAAGAAAAACTGGAACTGGAGAGGTGGCTTAGTGATCAAGAGCATGTATTGCTCTTCTAAAGACCCTGAGGTTAATTCCCAGCACCCACGTCAGGTGGCTAACAACCACCTGTAATTTCAGCTCCAAAGGATCCAACACCTTTGGTCTCCGTGGGTTCCAGTTCTGGCACACACACATGTACACATGATTCTCTCAGCTCTTAATAATGAATCTCCCTCATGCAGTGGGCCAGGAACACAAAAGGTCACAAATGACCTAAGTGTAGATACCAAGAGTCTGCTGAATATTGGTTCTTGGACAGGACCCTTTTATTAAACTTCACCCACCCAAGGCTCAGAGACCATTGGGAAAGAGGGGGCAGAAAGATTGTAATAGCCAGGGAGGAAGGGCTTGACTATATGGAAACAGAATCCTACAAGCTCCTGGGAACCTGCTCATATGATTCTATAACAATGGTGTCAGCATATGCAAGTCCCATGCAAACTCAGGCAGACAATAACCTAGCGTAGAACTGGGAAAATGAACAACAGACCACAATCTTATCTGAAGGAATATTGGCAAAAGATGGCTACTAAATGAAGAAGAGCTGATTTTCCTAAAACAAAGGACTCTAAATAAGCTGACTAGACTTGGTTGATGGACTTGCACTGGGGAACAGTTAGGGACACTGACAACACAGTGGGCCTTAACAGGGATAACCACGTATATGGGCTCCAGTGGGGGGGGGGCTATGGAAGGTTGCCATTGGGGACAGGGGTATAAAGATAATTAAGACTGTTTGAAATGTTCTGCATGAAATACATAAGAAATTTTAAAAATTTAAAATAAAATAAATATTTTTTTAAAGTATGTTAAGAGAAACATCAGTTTGAAAGGAGGTATCACACATGTCTGGATAATGGTGTTCCTAAAAGCAATGGTTTACTATTTTAAAAAAATCTCAGGGCAAGGTGTGGGATCTCTCCTTATGAGTTTGTAAGGGAGACGTTGGAGGCCCCCAAAACAATCTAGGCTATTGCCTTTCCTCTTGTCTGACCATCAGAAGAAGATCATTAACACCATGGCTGAAGACAACATATGCTTTATTTGCAAAATAAAGAGAAATCAAGCTAGAATTGAATTACAAGTTACCTTTTTACTACGTAGATTTCATAATGCCAGAAGGTGCTATGATGGCTGTTGCAGGAGAAAAGTCATCAACAGCCTTACTCAGTTATGAACACTGTGAGCTACAATACCAATCTTCTAAACAAGGTGTTTTCACTGGTACAAAAATGAGAAGATTGTTATGAAGGTAACATAACCTGCTTTCTGATTGGGCGTCAGGCCCATTCCACAGGATGAACTCATACCTAGTACTACAAACATGGTCAAAACCCATGGCTGGGAAAGACATAAGCCCTAGAAGGAACCTACTGTTGTTCTTTTGCTAGATGAACATGTTGTCAAACTGCCTTCTAAATATGTATATTTATACTGATAAGTCAATGCTGCTTAACATAACCTGCTTTCTGATTGGGCGTCAGGCCCATTCCACAGGATGAACTCATACCTAGTACTACAAACATGATCAAAACCCATGGCTGGGAAAGACATAAGCCCTAGAAGGAACCTACTGTTGTTCTTTTGCTAGATGAACATGTTGTCAAACTGCCTTCTAAATATGTATGTTTATACTGATAAGTCAATGCTGCTCTCAGCCGTGGTGAGAGAAGCTTCTGTGTGTAGTGGGTGACAGTTAATTCAGAGACTCATTATTGGTCAGTATGCAAAGGAAAAATGTTCATTCAGTGCTCCATCTCAAATGAAACATTTATATCACCCCTCAAAGACTCAAGGAATATTGCAGAAAGGAGGTAAGAGCTGGAGCATTGACTGTTGTACTGTAAAATGCAGTCATCTGGATATGACATGAGTGTTTCACCTATGAACTTAGAGCAACAATACCTACCTGCAAATCCAACACAAGAACAGGCCCATCAACACGAAGAGAAGAAGGATTCATAAGGCCCCACCTTTCCAGAGGAGCTGTAGACAGTTAAAGTTGCAGGGGGTGGGAAAGTCCTATAACTCAGTTGTATAACCACTGGGTCTTTGTCCTTACACAAACAAATCACCCCCTCCATGCTTATACAGGTAACCCAAATTAAATTCAGTCTCAAAAAATTATTTAACTATATTTTTTAAAGATGTGAAAGTCGATGGGACTTAGGAAGAAATAAGAGGATAATTAGAGGGATTTCTAATTAAAGAATATTTTATATGACTGAAAATGCAGAATAAATAACTAAATAAGTAAGATGAGGGCTCTACTTCCATATGTATTTCCATTAGGGTTCTGGCATGATTTCAGAAAAATTTAATATGTTGGCTTTTAATAAAATAAAAGGCATGGTGTAAAGAAAATACAAAAGAAAAATCCATTTTCACTAAGCTGTCCATCCTGGACCAGCAGTGTCTAGGCAAAAGGCAACTACAGATTCCTCTTCGTACCTAGAGACTCACTTTATATAATTAATTAATCATAGTCAATCTTAATAAAAAATACTAAATGAATAGTTCCAGAATTAATACATAGTTTTACACTGTGTCCCACTCTAATAGCTTAATGAAATCTCATGCCCTTCTGTCCAGGCAAGAACTATGTATCTACCATCTCCATACTGTATATGCTGCCTGTGCATTAGGCTGCCATCTTGGTTGTCAGATAAATGGAAGTATATCTCAGTATTGTGTTCAGGAAACAGTCATCTTACTTCAAATGTTCTCAAAGTGATAGAGGAGTGTTGCAGACAATTTTTATATACTAACCAGAAGCTGTAAAATTCTGCCTTTAACTGAAAGTGTAGAAGTATATGAAGGTATTGAGAGAGGAAAAAGAAGCCAATTCACCATCACTTTTCTTTCAGTTGTGATAATTATTCTTTTCTATGATTAGTTCTTACTGTTTGTCTTTTTTTGTGCCTGATTTATAAATGTTATCATAGGTACATATACATAGAAAACATTTTTTAAATGTAAATGTAAGGCTCAGTATACTTGTTTCAGGTACCCTATGTGGTTTGGCATGTATCCTTGTGACTGTGGGAGACTGCTGGGCTAGATTGTGGAGATGAAGACATGGAGATGGCCTTGGTTGGAATCTGACAGCTACCCCAAGCAGTCCTGGTTTAAGGACCCCTGGGAACAAATAAGCTGATCCATCTTCATCTCTTCCCTCTGACAATTCTGTAAGGCAGAAAAAAAAAGAGAGAGAAACACAGACACAGAGCAGCACCTTCAAGTATACCAACACTTGCCACATTACTGATTTTTTTCGAAAGGCAAAATTTATGTTTCTAATATACTTTAGCTATCAAGCTGTTCATATACTTTCTTGCCCTTAATATTTGTACATTGTTTAAATAAAGCTCTTTATCCTTAGCCTGAATATTTTGCTGTTGTTCTTTGAGATTGGAAAGGATTGAGAACTCCTAATGTTTATCTTTAAGAAGTTAACTGGAGAAATGGCTCAGAAGAGAAATTGCTTGCTGTGTAAGCATGACCACAGTTTGATCCACAGCACCCATGTAAATGCGAGAGTTGGAAAGGCATAGACAGGTGATCTTCCTGTAAACTGGCTAACTACACCAGCCTATCAGTGAGATTGGGGTTCGATTGAGAGACTCGGCCTCAATGAAGAATTTATAGAGGATCCCAAGTTTGCCCTTGGCTTCTACTGAAACACTCAGCGCTCATGGATCTGCACCGTTGAAAACTACCCACAAATACGTGCACACCCCCCCCCACACACACAGAAAAAAAAAGAAAGAAAGAAAAAGAGTTAACTATCCTCACTAACAGAAAATCTAGTGAAAGCCTCAAGGAGGCTGTGGTGAAGATGTGCGTGCAGACTACAGCAGCCAGGCTTCGCATCTTGATCATCTAGGGCTCTATGTAGCATTACATTTTCTGAGTTCTGTGCTGTTTTCCTGCCTTGCCATCCTACTTTACTGTGTGTACAGAAAGGAAACCCAGAAGAAGTATTTATCTTCCTTTTTTCACTCAGTCTCGGTTGCTGATCAACAGGAACTGAAGCCCCGCTGAGAATTCAGTAACTAACTGGCTAACAATATCTCCGTGGCCGAAGGCTAAGGAACCCCACACTGCATTTTTGGCCTCTAGCAGCTTTCAGTTTTCCTTTTGCTGCTCATGTTATCTTGAAACATCTTAGTCTTTATTTTCAGTCTTGTTATTTGAATATTGCTTCAGTCGTAGAGTTTCACGCCAGGTTTCTTTCTAATATCAAAATCTGATGTTGTCTCTGCTTAAAACTCAGAAATATCCAGCATGCTGCATTTTCATTGTCTGCTTGCTTGTCAACATTTCTCTAACTTCCTCTTTTTATGTATGACCCTTAGCATAATGGCAGGTTGTAATTACATCCTTGGCAAGATGATAAATGAATTATTTTAGAAATCAGGAATCTTGAACTTTTTTCATAAATATATGTTGTAATGTAGCTCACTGACTCTCCTCCTTTATGGCTGAATACTGAAAAAGTCAATCATGGGAGGTTTGGGAAAAATGGCAGAACCACAGCGTCCCTATCTTAAATACTTAAGCGTTTTAAGTTCACCCACTGAATTGATGCAGAGACTGAAAGGTGAACCAGTGATCTTCTGTAGGATTTATTATAAATCTAGGAAATGCCATTTTAAATTTATTATTTAGCTGCTTAGCATACTGATAGTGTGTCCTGTGTTTTAGCATAATTATTGAATCGGATGATTTTGAGGTAATGCTTCAAGATGAACATTTCAATTCTAGAAATGACAGATGACATTCAGGACCTCCCTATGGTCAAGATTAACTCTAAGTGGGTTGAGATAGCAAGACTTTCTCCCTGCATCAAATCCCAAAGTAAATACAGAACATACCATGCATGTCACAAGGTTTAGATAGCACTTGCATGTTTTAAGGTGTCCTAGAATGCCAGCATCTGTGATTAGTAATGGAGGCACCACTCATGTAAACATGCACACACTTGTACACACACACACACACACACACACACACACCAAAGAAAATACATTCCATAAGGACATTAAAGATTTAAACACATTTTTTTTTGAAAATAGCTTCATATAATAAGATCACTGATATTTTCCCTCCTGATGAAGGCTACTATTAGTGTGAGATAACGGCATACATTTCCACACGAATATTAATACTGATTATAATTAATTTAAGTGAGCTTTAATTTGGTACTATTAGGAGTAGCTTATGGCCTAGGAAAATGTGTCTGGTTATGCAAATATTCTCTGTAGTAAACACTGACTTGGTGCTACTGCTTTGATTAATTATCTCTGGCTTACCTTCAAATATAAGATACCCAATTTCCATAACTTGAGCAAGTACAGTATTAATAATGTTCAGTTTTATTTGTACTCTAAGATTATTTCATAAGAGTATATTTATTTTTACATGTTTGGGTATGTCCCAAACTGTGATTCTCCCTGTTGGAAAGATGATAGGCATTTATTACTCTACATATCAGAAAATAAGGGAAATAGGAAATGATTCAAAAAGCTGGTCTTTAGCTCATTAATTGATTGCATGGATTCATATATTAAATTCTTAAAAAATTCTCACATTTGCTACCTACCATGCTTCTATTTATTTGCAAACACAGGATCCGAACTCTAACAATATACGAGGCATTGCACTCAGCACTATAGGAACTAGGCTATTCTGCCCCTTGTCATTTGGGAAAAGTGACCTAGTCAGAGCAGAGACTAGTACACTCCATTCTCTGAAAAAAGGAATATATACTATGACTTCAGGATTTCCAGGCCAATGATTTTTTATTACAGAATGATGTGAAATATTGATATTCTTTTCTAGTATGTGCACTGAAAAAACAACTCTCTTCAAACCCCATCAATGATAATTGGATTTGATAAGACGGCAGACCAAAAAATGAGAATAGGTAAAGTATGTTTCATAAAAGTGATCTATCTATAAAAGGAATAGAATCCTATCTTCCAAATGATTATAAGCCTCAAGCTAATTAAATATAATGAAATATGCCTCATTTCATAAAAGATAACCCTAGAGTGATGTGTTCTGTTTATAGAAACAGTAGAGATTTGAGGGTGGCCATACATCATTAATTCTTATGGGGACCATAGTACTAAGTACTTTCTACTAACTATGAAAGAAAATTAAGCATTCAATAGCTATACATTGAGATTCCAGATGGCACAGTGGTTCCTGAAGTATATACTTTTTGCAGTTTCAGTCACTGGAACACAGCCTTGGTCCAACGATGTTAAATAGAAAACTCCAAAAACAATTTTAAGTTTTAGGAAATGTGTATTCAGCATGTTATTATATTTTATTTTGTTACAGTTATTGTCAATCTCCTACTGCATCTACTTTATAAATTTTGTCATAATAAAAATATAATTTAGGAGTTGGAGGTATGGCTCAGTGATTAAGAATATTTGCTGTTCTTGCAGCAACCACATGAGGAAACCTAACTGTCTATAAGTTTAGTTCTAGGGGATCCGACTTCATCTTTAGGCACTGCATGTTTGTGTCGCCTATATATATATGTAGGATACTATATAAGCTACTAAGGGGCAAAAATCAATCAATGGTCTTACCCAGCTGTAGAGCCTAATAAACATAACAACAACTGGCCCAGCAAACTATCTGTATTGGTTCAGTAGTAACACTTTTATTTGGGGCATAATCAACAGCTATTTATTTGGGCTTAAGGCCCCATCAAGGGAGAGAACTCATGTGCAACATTGTAAACATGGCCAAATATTCCAAGCTTGGAGAGATCATAGAGCCCAGGGCAAAATTTACTTTTGTCACATCACTAGACCAAGTTAATTTCTTACTGTATTTGAAATATGTATCTTATTTTTTAAAATTATTATTTTTATTTTATGTGTATGTGTATGTTGCCTGCATGTAGGTAAGTGCACCAGTGCCACGCAATGCTCATGGAAGACAGAAGAGGCTGTTGGATCCCCTGGGACAGGAGTTACAGACAGTTGTTAGCTGCCATGTGGGTGCTGGGATTCAAACCCAGGTCTTCTGCAAAAACAACCAGTGTTCTTAACTGCTGAGCTATCTCTCCAGCCTCTGAAATATGTATCTTTATACTTACAGACAGGTATACGTCTCACCGTTCATTAAAATAGTTTCTTCTTGCAACTGATGGAGGCTATGACAGAGTTACATGACTGGGCAAACAGAGAATAAGTGTCAGTGAGTAGCCCAGTCCTAATTGACACATCTACAATTCAACTGCTTTATCAAAGAATCAGGGAACAAAGTAAGACAGGATGCAGAAGACATGTTAATGCATCTCTCAACTCCCACCAACAGAGCTTCCTAATGCAACATGATGGCTATTAAGTTAGAAAGCCACAACTAATCAAAGTGTAAAGAAGAAGAAATTCCAGAGTGTATGTCCCTGGGTAGAATACCTACATCAAGTCTCTGCCACCCAGGGCTCAGGGGTGATTATGGAAAAGGGGTAAAAAAGACTGTAACCACCAGGGGTGATGGAAGAACACAAGGAAACAGAATTTTCCAGATAGCTGAGAAGTTGCTCATATAAACTTACATCAATGGTGACAGCATATATAAGACCCATGCCAGTTCAAACTAGAAAAAATCCCAGCATTGAAGAGGGAAAATGGTTAAGAAGTTCCAAAATTACCTGAAAAACTATTGGAAACTGATGACTATTGGGAGATGGATAGTTGGTTTTCTTTTTTAATTTTTTTTATTTTCAAAAACTATTTGTATGGATTCTTTGACAATTTCATACAATGTATTTTGACCACATTAAACCCCCTCCCTTCTCTCCTATCAGATCCACTCACAGCTCTACTTTTCTTGTGTCCTCTATTTATTCCTTTAAGTTTCTATAACTTTTTTAACTTTAAAAAATTATTGAAAATTTCATGCATGCATATAATGTGTTTTGATCAAATCCACATCCACTCCTCTCCAACTCTTCCCATATCTCCCCATCACTTTTTCCAGACAACTTCATGTACTTTCTTTCTTTTTTTTAATGGAGTTGCTATTCAAACATTCCCCCATCTGAAGAGGTAACACTAAAATCTTTCTGGGGTTAGATAAGAGCTCCCAAATACTTTTAACATTTTTCATCTTTGGAACAGAGTATGATGCTAAGATGCCCAAAGACATTTTTAAGGGAATAAAAATAGATCAGTTGACCAGGCTCTAGTGGATGGATTCATACTGAGAGATATTTTGGAACAGAAACTTGGCTCCATCAGCCTTAACTTACATGACATTGCATGAAAACTGATGGGTGGGGGCTATGGGAGTTGTAGATAGGGAGGGGGTCTAAACCTGATCAGACTGTATTATATGAAATTCTAAAAAATCAATAAAATAAATAGAAGAAAAATAGAGGACATGGTATGAAAAGGGGGTAAGAAGATGGGAGTGAATCTAAAAGGAGGCTATGAGGATTTCTGAATACACCCCAAATACAGTGTACGAATTCTCAAATATTCAATAAAAGTAAGTAACCGACTGACTAGTACTAATCAGATAAACAGAGATTAGAGATATTTGTGCAAACATCTAAGTGTTATTTCCATTAAAAATGAGTATTTCTGTATAAAACAGCATACTCTAAAGTGAAATGGAGATCTTTTGTAAAGGTTAAAACCTCATTCAATTTTATCTCTTATAGGGTTTATACTAAGTACAATAATGCATAACTGTATCAATTCAACACTGTGAACCTAAAAATCACAGCTAATTTTGAAAGAGATGCATCTTTGCTCTGGAAACTGTTATTGACTATATCAATGGTGTTGTAATGAAATGCTTCTAATAATTGTGTAGGTATTAAATAATTTTTTAAAAAGTAAAAATAATGTAGTTCATATAGTGTTCGGATTGTTCACACTTTCAGATAGTCACTTGTGGATTGGAATTTCAAGGCTTACAATAATGGCCTTCTGTATTTGTCATTATCCATTGGGATTAAAGATTAACTGGATTGTGTCGTTATGTCTAATCACCAGCTAGTGACTGAACACGTACTGTGTATCAAGATTTCTCCTAAATAATAGCATATAGAAGCAAGATAAAAATAAATATGATCTTTTTTTTCTTCCAGGTTGTTTCTTCACAGGAATGATGCTGACCTTTGCTACACAGATATTTCTTAGTTTCATGAGGTTCCATTTGTCACTTGTTTTTCTTAATACCTGTGCTACTGAGGTCCTATTCATAAAGTCCTTTCTTGAGCCTATACTTTCTCCTCTAACAGATTCAGGGTACTAGGTCACATGTTGAGGTCTTGATCTGTTAGGAATTAGCTTTTGTTTGTGGTGAGAGATAAAATCTAGTTTCATTCTTCTACATGTAGCTATCCAATTTATGCAGCACCATTTGTTAAAGATGGTGGCCTTTCTCCAATGTGCAGTTTTGCCTCTTTGCCAAAAATCAGATGATTGTATAAGTATGAGGTTTAATCTGGGTCCTTGATTATATTTCATTGATCAATGTGCCTCTTTTAATACCAGTAAAATTTTGTTCTTATTACTACATGTTTGTGGCATAACTTGCAATCAGGTATGCTGAGACATCTAGCAATGTTTTTATTGTTCAAGATTATTTGGCTAGCTTGGCTTTTTTCTGTTTCCTTATGATTTTTAGATTATTTTTAATTTCTATGAAGACGTGTGCTGAAAATTTAATGAAGATTGAATTGAATTCTGTGTGCTTGTGGGCATAACCTGGAATCAAATCTGGTCTTCACTCTGGGTCTATAGCTTTTGATGAAGCTGCTTCAAAATGTTGAACTTCCCTTATGCTTGATATATGAATCAATAAATTTTTAATAGAGATAGATCTTCTTTTGCGGGTTTGTGTTTTCAGGCCAGTGCATGTTCTAGTGTATCCACCTGTGTGCATAAACCTATGTGGATGTCCATGTGTGTAGAAGCCAAATATCAACATGGGATGACATTATGCAAGACCTGTCCAATTTGTTTTTTGAGACCAGACCTCTAATTTGCTCAGAGCTCATGCATTAGGCTAAACGGGCTTGCTGGTGATACTCAGAGCTAGAATTACTAGTGTAAGCATCTACCTCCAGCCTTTTTACATGGATTTTATGGATCAAACTCAGGTCTTCCTTCTTGTACATTAGCACCGTTACCAATTAACATAACTCTCCAGCTCCATTCAGATGTGATTTTTCTAGAGAAAAAAAAATATTGTGTACAATTTGATGTGTTTTCAGGTTAGCATATGCTATCATATGCAGAGGATATACAATGAAACTACCATCATATATTCAATACTTAAATATATCTATCACTTCACAAATTTTCTCCCTGTTGTACATATTGAATGTTATTGTCTTATATGCTGGTCTCAAGACCAGTTTTCTATCATCTGTTAAATTGATTTCCAACTAAGGGCAGTGTGAAAACTATATAAGTGAATCTTAATGAAATGTTAATAGTTGCTCTTTTTAGTTCATTCCATTTTAATATTTATAAAATTATCTCTTGAATAATCTATGGTAAAGTGAGAAACAGTATGGCAAATCACTAGTGTGAATGAAAGACTGTTTTCTACATTATGATAATGCAGTGTGGATGAGACCACCCACCCTGCAGATACCAATTCAAGAAACCTGTGCTTGGATATGTGTACTTTGGACCTCTTTGTCAGGTTCTTTGTTAAGGGACACAATACTACATTCAGTCTTACATACTAAATTAAGAAGAAAGGATTCTTTAAGTTCATGACTGTTCGGCTATGGAAGAGTTTTGAAATATTACACTTGGAATTTCTAACATCATCAATATTGCTTCCCAGGGAATTTTTTATTTGAGTATGGTATATGATATGTAGTGTTTTGATCCTGTTACTAAATATAAGTTTGAATTTCATTATTGTAACAATCTTTCATGCACCCTTGCTGTTGATATATCTCTGCATTGTTGTTTCCTTGATTGTTTTATCAAAAGTGGGGAACTATTATCACAAACAGTTCATAAATTGGTAAAAATTTATGTAGATAGGTCTATTGTTCCATAATGCAAGCCCAAACCTTAGGAAATAGAGAAACTATATTTTCTACAATGCCATATTTATTTTGAAATACAGAATATGTACTTTAATTTTGCTCAATTTTCCCCCACTTTATCATAAAGATTTTAACCTGGTGATAACACAAATGTCCCTACCCATTTTATAAAATGCAGGAATAACTAAATTGAACCGTCACTGAATGAATATTTGCTATGCTTAACAAATACACATTTCTTCTTCTTACAGTATTACCGCATAGCAACAAAGATTATTTTATTAGGGAACATACTAAAAATGGAAACTACTGAAAAGAATCAAAAGAAGGATAATTTTGACATTACTGGTGAACTCTGTTTGAGTGAAATAATCTCATTATTTATACAGTTAATTAATAACAGACTATCCTCATCGAAGTAAATGGATTTTCATAGCTTACTAGCACATAAAATATTTTCATTGTTTTCCAA
>NW_008352871.1:419960-432702 GCF_000622305.1 Nannospalax galili | reverse complement strand
AATCCATTTCAGTACTTTTGAAATTTCTGTTTACTTCCTAATGTCAGAACTCCTGTGATACCACGTTTCTTATGGTCCATCGTGTTTTCCTTATTGTTTAGAGTTATGCTTCATTCACAGTGTCTTTCCTCATTTTTTCTTTTCTATGATAAATATGTGTTCTTTGCAGCTTCTTACTCAGTAATCACTGAAAAATTACTCAGCATTGAAGACTGGTATGCAAGATTTTTACTTCCAAAATCACAAAGTGCATAAACACACACACAAACACACACACAGATGCACTCACACAGTATACAAAGTAGATAGTTAAACAAAATGAGCAAGATTTTAAATATCCATGTCTTCATACATCAATCCAAAATCAAGAAATAGTTATTAGAAAATACTTTGTGCCTGAAAATTTATAAGACATGGATTTAGATTTTGAATGGGTTGAATTTAATAATTTGCCTTGTAATAAAATTTGGTTTATTGATGAGAACATATCAAGATGAATCATGGTAGAAAGGATTGAAATGTATTTTAGTTCAGCTACCGTGAATTAAATTAATCTCTCAGATATCTGATAATCACCTATTTCTGTAACTTGTTCTATATTGTGCTTACTTTAAAGGGAGAATGATAGTATATTTAGAAACAAAGAAAAAGTGAATGAGAGACAGAGAGTAAAAGAGAGATAAGAAAGAAGGAAGGAAGCAATTGCATAATGATATTGGGGGGAGGAAGAGCAGGAGGGAGAGAAGACTGAAGAAAAGTGCCTGAGGGACACTCTCAAGTATTTAATATATGATTTTAAAAAATTGCATGGATTAACAAAGGGCAAATAGGCAGGCACAGAGGCATACAAATGAATAGATGCATTTAGTCCTTCATTATTAAAGTTATTCCACAAAGAGTTACCAAGGTGAAGATCAATACAGTCCAGCTGTGAGAGCTCAAAGAGTCATTGTTGGAAACACAGGGTTTTGAATAGTAGATGCAATCATTTAGACATGTAAGAACACATTTTTTAATGGAATTTCCTAATTCTTCTGTTCAAAATGAAATAGTAAGAGATGCTCCTCACTCTCTGCTGCATGAGGGATGCATGCATACAAAACATGATGAGAACTGAGAGTGACATTAGTGTTCTCCTGACCCCTTATTCCCTTATGTTTTTTGAGCCTTAGGTGTAGAGGTTTCATTATAGATGTGTCCCTCACTGTTGGGCATTGCACAAACACGTATTCTCTGTGTGTGACCCAATTGTGGAACTCTGTAATAGTCTGTCAGTTGCAAAACATGTTTCTTTGTTGAGTGGTGACTGGCATGCTTTTCTACAAATATAAGGGCCCGTATTTAGTATATAGTAAAAAATTATATTCATCTAAAGATGTGACAGCCTTAGGGTTTTCTCTAATGTCTATGACCTCTCCAGCCATGTGGATTTGACTATGTTTATAGTGCCACACATGAGTTCCTTCTTACTGAGTGGACTTTAAGTTCAGTTAAGTAGCTATAGATTACCCTCAAGATTAAACTGCCACTACTTCAGCAATATAGTTGGTTGTGCTGGTCATTCTTGCTGTTAGAACTTGCAAGAGGGATGTCTTGGTACTTGACTCAATAGGCCTTAATATACATGATATAATGGATGAAGAAATCTAGTCGGGGTTGGGGGTTAGGGATTGCAGATGGGAGAAGGGGTATAAGGCGAGTAAGATGTTTTGTATAAATGCACAATAAAATATTCATAAAAAGAAAATTTCAACACAGGAAACAAAAATATAGGATTGAATTTAAACGTCACTCAAATTTGGTGTTGATTTATTAACCAAGGAATTTTTTGTCTTTGACCTGCACTTTTCATATAAGCAGAATTGCAATCCTGTAATTTGCTTCTTAGTATTTTTCTGTGAATTGGATGAAGAATCATTTACCATTTGTTGAGCAACTACTGCAAAATGTTGCCTACAATGAGTTTTAAGGGAATGCTAGTTGATATTAGTGTGTAAGAAGAAGATGACTATAATAATGAAGATGTTACCTTAGCACTGAAGATATATAATACAGTTAGTAAGAATTCTTTTGAAAATATATTTGATCTGATGCCACATTATAAAGTGTTACAAATAGGATGCATGGCTACGGTCCATTTCAGGGGTGTATTGAATGGATTTTAAAATCACACAATGACATAGAATAATGGAAGGGAAATAAGTCCTTTTATTAGACAAAAATGTCATCTAAGTGATCAGAGGAGGAGGACAGAGTAGGAGAGACAGGTGTCTTCAAAAATTGGTCTCAGAAGCCAATAAACATTTTCTAATATAAATAATAGTTACTAAATTGATTTAAATGACTTTCCTGATCCCCATTTCTACTTATAGATTTCCCTACATTTAGTGAACCATACAGATGTTCTTGTTAAAGCTTATCGATAATCACGTGGTTGTAGGAAAATCTATAACACGTCATATTGAACATTAGGTTATATACAATCAAATTGCCTTTGAATATGCCTGATGATATTTACTGATTTATAAAGTACATTTGAAACATTTGGCATTATATACTATGGTGTTATCAAAGGAGGAGCTTATGCGTCTTCTCTCATCTAAGTATTTTGGCTGGTTGAAGAAACCTTAGCTGTACACACAGTCTTATGATCATGACAGATTTGTAGTGGTTATTTTCTTCTGGCTCTATAAGCCAGGTTCTCTTACCCAGACTTAATACACTAGTTAAGGCCAGTGGTTAAGAGCACTCACTGCTCTTGCAGAGGACCTGGGTTTGATTTCCAGCACCCATAAGGTATCTATGAACCATCCTTAACTCCAGTTCCAGGGGAATCCGAAGCCCTCTTCTGACCTCCTTGGCATTGCACGACACAGGTGCACTCACATACATGTAGGCAATACACTCATATACATAATAAGCAAATAAGCAAACAAATAAATAAACAACCAATTAAAAAACAAGTAATTATAAAAGGCAAAACAGGACAGTTTTTCAATGTGACCACATTGGGAAGAGGTTAAAAAAAATATCCAATAACTTCCCATCCCCATTTCTCAAGCCCATCTCCATGTCGGTCCTAACATGAGGGTAAGGTTTATGTAGAGGAACAGATTTATGCATAATTAAACAGTCCTGTTTAGTCAAGGAGTGTTCAGGTCTATCACTTCTCCATTCTCTCCTGCAAGGTGTTGTGACAAGCTGTCTGCACTGTGAAATCTCTTTCCAAGGGAATATTTCCTTCTCCATCTGGCATCAGGTTTTAGTCTTCTCCCAGCATGTGATTCCCAGGATACAGTGCATTCCAATTCCCTGGAGTACCTTGTTTTAGAGTCTGATAGCCAAAGTGAGGGGATGCAAATGGCTGTTTAGAATATCCTCCTTTCTGTCAGGCCAGTTTCAATATCAAATGGCACAACAGCATGAGTATAATTGAGAAAATTTTGGAACGAGGCTAAATATGTCCTTTGTCATGCTCTCTGATTCAGTGCATTTTTACATGGAGTAGGCATTTACAGTGAGTACTATGGAATTCATGCAAGTTAACAAGACAAAAGACACTGTTAAGTAAAGCAGACAGAATGATTATAGATTGAAAGTTACCTGGAGATCCCAAATGCAGGATGGGTGAATCCTTGAGAATTTCAGAAATGAACTCAAGATTCAAGGGAAAATTATTTTATGACATTCTTGGACATTTTTTTCTGAAAGAAACTCAGGACCTTTAAACAATTGTAACAAGGAAGTAATAGCTCATCAGAACGTTCAGAAAAATCACCAGCAATAAACATGGCTAACATTCATGAATGCCGACATGACTATGTGTTTACAGAATTTGGATTCTTTGTTAGAAGTATCATCTTGTTTGTTTTGGAATACACACACACACACACACATAATTAAATTGGGAGTGTTTTCTACATCCTATCTAAATATAAGCTTCTTGAGGATTGAGGTAATGCATTTTATCTTACACAGATCATTTACAAGGTATGATACCAGCAGCCATGTCGTGAATTGATGCATTGGTTCAGTTATTTTGGAGTTGTTATGTGCAGTAGATTATGTGGTATATTGTTTTAATAGCAAATATCCTCTCTTTTTTGTAGATGTTGCTACTCTTGCCTTCAGCATTGATCAGTTTCACTGACTTCTGTTTTATCCTTTTTTTTTTTTCCTGGAAACTAAAACATTAATTATAGACATTTCAGTAAGATAAGAAGATGAATTGACTTTTTCTGCTTCTCTGTATCAGTATCTTAGTGGTAAAATAAAGTGTTTTTCCTCTAGTCTCTGTTAAAGGGAATTATTTTGTAGAAATACAAAGCTACCACGAAATTGGTGGTGTTTATTGCTTGTCTCTAAAGGAAATTACATTTATGGAGAATTGAGATTGATTACCCTTATCTTGACAAGTGAAGATTGAGTGTTTATACTTTGGAATAGTGTAGCCTAGGTAGCAACAGGGAAATGTTTAATGCCTTAGTTACTATGATTTTAGACCAGAATTATAGAAGGGATGCATTTGTACAACATCTTTAAATTCTGACATAATATTAAGGTATATGGATAGTTATTGCACTTTTACTTATTTATTTTTTAAAGGCATTATAAAAATCTTATTTTATTGATTAAAAATATCATTTGCTCTCTATTTTATTTCTTCTCAAAAGTATTGAGTAAGAAGAAGGGTAGACATGGTAGGAAGTTTTAAGGTCCAATTGTTATGAAACTTTAACATGTATGTTCCTAACCTCAGATTCAGGAAAGCAGTATGGAATTTTTAATGATATTACTTCTTCCTAAATGTTTTTTTCTCACTTTAATACTAAATTCTTGGAAGTTAGCAATAAAATATCACATTTTTAATAAAAAATTGCTTTTCCTGTATAAAATATATCAATTATAAAATTCATGTCCAATTATATTGCAATTCAGTTGGATATAGAAAGCCAACAATGGACATATTGAATTATATGAATTTCTTGCCAAATAATATTATTTGATTTGACTTCATGTCAACATTATGATATGGTAAATTGAATCAAAATTTGAAATTTGACTGTATTCCTAAATTAAAATCCAAGCATTAGAAAGTTATACAGTGTTGTATAAATATGTATTTATGATCACAATTGCTATATTTCATTATAATGTCTTGTTTCTTGTCAAAGTACTAGGAATCACATATGAAATAAAATCTAAAGAATATAAATTGACATACAATGATACTATAAGTACTTGACAGGTATATAGAGTTTATTATTTACAGATATAGGGAAGTGTTTGCATTTTTAAAGATATGATTATACTACTCTGAATTGCTATAATATTTTAAAAAACCTTTGTACCTAGGTGATAAGAACACTCAGAACAGATAACCCTGGAATTTCAAAACTATATAATAACTTTATTAATGTCATTAGATATCTTTCCTGAAAGAAACATAGATGTCATTTCAACTTGCATTCATGCTGATAGGTAATTAATGGACATTAAGTTTTGAAATAGGAGAGAACATTAGGCTTGAAGGATGAAACAAAGAGGTCCCTCCTGGTTAGGATCTGTGTATCCAAAAGAGAGCAATGAAGAGCTAGCCAGCCACACAATGAGAGCAAAGGTCACTGAGGAGATGAGAAGCGCTTCATGAACATGGAAGACAGACAGTGATTTCAGTCAAGGAAAAGCTTGACCTCAAGTAGCACTAATATGTCCTTGTTGGTCTAGAAGTAATCTACAGCATTCAGTTCATTTGCTTTACCTGTTCAACAGGGTGTGTTTCTTAGTCCTCTTTTGAATATACTAGCTGAATGTACAACACATAATGTCATACAACTAACTGAACCTGTGGGAAATCATTTGACTCAATAGCATTTTATCTGAAAGATCAATGTACAAATCTCCTTGAATTTAAATTATTGACCATCTTTAGTTTATTAAATATTTATACAGTGTCTGAAAGGAAAGATTTGCTATGAATATAATTGAAATCAGAGATAGCTTCTTCACTAAACAATATGATGTAACTTAGATATTTAAGATAAATTTTAAATAATGATATGTATATTTAAAATAAAAATGCTCATGTTTTTTATAGAATGGTAGTCTAATGTATAACTTATCAGAACTATATTATTGAATAATATATTTGATAATATGACATTTTTGATGTTGAGAAGAAACAAAAATAAGTTGCTTTAAGTTCAAAGAGAATTTGTCAAATGTTATTTTTTTTCAATGTCAAGTTATAAACAATTGTATATTTATATGTCAGTACCATAGTTTTTGATAATAACATCACATATTTGTATATTATATTTAGGAATTTCAAAACAAGATTCTGAAAACAATAGTGATATATTTGTAAGTTAACTTTAGCACAAATAAAGTATTTCAAATTTCACCATGAACATATAATGGGCTCAATAAATATTCATTGAAGGAAAACATACATAAGTACAATTGAAAATGCCTTAAACAGATGTTATTTTGCACAGAATATCAGTGTGAAGTAATAACAATATGAAGTGAAGTTGCATTATATGATCAAAAGGCAGCATGCAATTTGACCAAGATTGGTAGCTAACAGAATTAGAGATTTCCTTTGTCATTCTTTCCATTTACATTACGAGGACAGATCTTTATAATCTATACTTCATTTTATGAATCTGAATGAATATAGTCCTAACCCTGTAGCTGTTTCTGATTTGACTTTATCCATCACCACTGCTAATGATTATTTGGCTCTAAGGATTAAGTATACCCCCATCAATGTGCTCTTTCCAGTACTTTGTGAATATATCAGCCCCTTTGACCTTCCCTTCCTGATTCAGGGACACAGTTGTTAAGTTGCAGATTGGGGGCAAGTCTTTCTTTCTTTGATGTTTTCAAAGCAATTTAATAATTTCATGCTGAGTGTAAAGTAACCGAAGGTAAAGAGTGTCTCAAGCTATGTGAACTAAAAGGTATGTGATGGATGACTAATTGTTTTGCATTAATAATAGATGTCATCATTCCTACTTACAAATATTCTAACCTAAAAGAATTTCTGATTAAAATTTCCAAGAATTTTAGTACAAATCTCAAATCATATTTGCAATAAAAATTTCATGTTGTGCAATATCACTAATGCATAGCCAGTAATGTAATGTTTACTTTTTTAAGCAGTTATTTGAAATGAATAAGAAAAGCTGATGTGTAAGATAACCTATGTTTTGCAATTAGAAGAGAATGATAAATTCTTTGAAATACCACAAAGATGCCACTTCTAATTTTTAACATTAGTCTGTGTGGGTTATTTAATCTCTCATTTTCAGTTATACCAATAAAATGAGACTAATTACACAAAACTCAGTATTGTCTTAAGCTTTAAACCCCACGATGTACAATGTACTCAAATTCTTGCAGGACGTGTAGCACACAGTAGGTGTTTGCTGAGAAACTGAAAACTCCCTGTCCAGTTCTGGTCTGTCACATCTAGTGATTTAACCCATCTTGCCTTGGTTAAATCCATCTAGTCATTGTGTTCCAGAATACTCACTGCTTTCGAAAATCTTTTAGATTTGTCATTTTGTAGTAATTTTTCTTGTATCACTGGGATACAGAGCACTTACTTTGAAATTCAAATGAATAGAATACATACTCTTACTTGACCTTGAATTCAAAACAATCCCTAATCATGCACTATAATTTTCCCGAGCTGTCATAAAAGATTCTAGCATTATTACTTAAAAATTATTTATGACAATCTCATTAATATATACAATGTATTCTGACCAGATTCATTACCTGTTACTCTTCCTAGTCCTCCTCCCTCTTTTATTTCTTCGTTCCAACTATTTCTTCCCCAACCTTCATGCCCCCTCTCTCTTAGTCCAAGACACAGTGACTCTGATTGAGAAACAGAGAGAAAGAGAAAGAGAGAGAAAAAGAGAGAGAGAGAGAGAGAGAGAGAGAGAGAGAGAGAGAGAGAGAGAGAGAGAGAGAGAGAAGAGACCTGTCTTTAATGAGGAGCTAAGGGGAACTTTACTGGGGTTTGGGTAATTTGCTAATAGAATACTGAGAACTGACTTGAAAAGGCTCAAATTCGATGAGCTCTTTGGCATGTGCCTTCAGTTCTTAAATAGCAGACTTGGCAGCCACTCTGGTTGCATATTCCTTTAATCACAGCACTCAGGAGACAGAGGTAGACAGATCTCTGTGAGATTCAATACAACCTTGTTTATACCATGAGTTCCAGGCCAACTGGGGCTAGAGGGCCATCTAATCTCAATAAAGAAACAAACAAAGAAGCTTTTGGAGTCCTAGAGTCCCCTTTAAAACTATGACTTACTCTCATTCCGATGCTTTTATGTAGAAAGAAACTTACTATAACTGTTTCTATTTCATCAGTAAATATGTTAAAATTCCAGAATAAATTATCATAAATCTGAACACTAAAAAATTGATTTTTTTTTCTTATTTCAATAAAAATTTTGATGCTGCTAGCTTGTCTTTACATATTACAAAAATTTTCTTTGAGAACACTTGGTGGATGGGATAGGGCATTATTCAAACTGGAAATATATATTTTCAATTAATTTTAGAATTACTTAAAACTATAACTTGGAACACTCCATTTGGACAGTTGCCTTGGCTACACAGTTTTGCATTTCATGAATAAATAGAAAAAATAAGCTTTCATGTTTCCTATTAAGTTTTACAAATTTTTACTAATTCCAAGAATGTATGGTAAAAATCAAATCACCATTGTTATATTGTAACCTGTTTATTTATTTTTAATATCAATGCTTAGTTTCCTTGCATATTTGGATGTTTTAAAAATTGTATATTCTCAGTTGGGTGTGGTTTTGCATGCATTAATCCTGGCACTTGGGAGGCAGAAGCAGGCTGATCTCTGTGAGATTGAGGGCAACTTGGTCTACATGATGAGTTCCAGCCCAACTGGGAGACCTGTCTCAATGAACAAACAAACAA
This sequence comes from Nannospalax galili, assembly GCF_000622305.1. Taxonomy (NCBI): domain Eukaryota; kingdom Metazoa; phylum Chordata; class Mammalia; order Rodentia; family Spalacidae; genus Nannospalax; species Nannospalax galili. Next base: position 423,726 of record NW_008352871.1, on the reverse strand, counting down.
AACAAAACAAATTGTATATTCTCTATACCCCTATTAGAAGATGTGATATGTCTTGTGTTTTGCAATTAGAAGAGAATGATAAATTCTTTGAAATACCACAAAGATGCCAGTTCTGCTTTTTAACAGTCTGTGCAGATTATTTAATCTCTCATCTTCAGTGTTACCTCAAAGTAACAATGCCCAAATTGGTAAATCAATGACTTTATTAGGGTTACTTACAGGAGTCTGGACAAAGGGTGACTTATAGGAGCATGGATAACTCATTGGTAGCTGTATCAGCCAAAAGTCCTCCAGTGTGGGTGACAGCTCATGAAAACTTGAAACCTGGGGCTCTCTGCCTGACTTGAAGGCAGCCCGAGATATCAGGTAGCTTTTCCAGAAAGATTTGCTGGGCTGAGTCTCTTCAACAGTCCTTACTGATTGTATGACCTTGAGGAGGAATTGGCCTTGTGCATATGATAGGTTTCAGGGACTTCCTAAGACTTTTGTATCCTTTACTTCATTAGTCTTATTAAACCTCCCTTTAGAACTCCGAGTTTAAAAAAAAAAATGTTTTATTGAGTTTGCGTGCATTTCATTAATGCATCTTAGTCAAATTTAGATCCCCTCCCTCCCTTTCCCCTCTCCCATACCCTCCCACCAGATTTCAGGTATTCTGTCATGTATGTTGTCCTATTCAGTAAAGCATTTCTATCCTGGTGTCCTTTGGTACATGTTCAACCACTGGAATCTAGTCAGCCTACCTAAGGAGCTTCTCTCCAGGACAGAAAGGAAGAAATTCAATTCAGAGGAAATTACAATACAACAAATCCCAAACAAACAAGAAAACTCTGATGCTCATTTAAAGCAGAAAACCCTCTTCTTCCACTGAAATTTTCTTTTACTATGGTAGTCCCAAGATGTTAGAAAAGCATCTTAAATATTGCTAACAAACTGATTTGGGGAAATATTTCCTTATGTTTTTACTCAATTGTTCCTTATTAAGCATATTTTATTAGCATAATATTTTAATGCTATTGATCAGTGTCTTCCACTACTACTTATAAAGCATATATTGACTGTGAGCTCTACTTATATTCTAAAATTAAAATCAATTTTTTGGAAAATGATAACAATGAATTGAGGATATTTTAGAAGTTCTTAATGTTTAAAATGAAGAAATTTTTATAATCATTTCAAGTAAAGAAAAGCATAATTTTCTGTTTCCTCAAATTAGATTTGTTGTTCTAAAGATAATCATTTAGAAATACTACACATTCTGGGGCTGGAGAGATGGTTCAGTGGTTAAGAACACTGGTTGTTCTTGCAGAAGACCTGGGTTCGAATCCCAGCACCCACATGGCAGGAAACAACTGTCTGTAACTCCAGTCCCAGGGGATCCAACAGCCTCTTCTGACCTCCGTGGGCATTGCACAACATGGGTATACTTACCTATATGCAGGCAATACATGCATATACATAAAATATAAAAATAATAAATAATTTTTTTTAAAGTTAAAAAAAAATGAAATACCACATATTCACATACATTGAGTTTAGACAGGTGACAGATATATCATGCCTATTAAACCAACATGATCTGATTAAATTATCTTGAAAATAAGGGAAATAAAATGAACATAACATCTATAATTTTGATTAACCCCAAGTTTCAGTGCCAAAATTCCTTTTCTTTCTTCAATCTATTTGTATTATTACTTCTACTCTGAAATTTGCACTCTGAAATTTGCACTATTTTTAGTGATTATTCTTTTTTTGTGGTTGAAGGCATTCATTTAAGTACTTAATAGTAGTCACATTTGATTATTTTTAACTTTTTTAGTTAAAATTTTTATTTTATGTTTATGTTTTGTCTGCCTGTATATAAGTTCATCCATGCCATGCAATGCCTGTGGGAACCAGAAGAGGCCATCAAATTCCCTGGAATTGAAGCTGAAATATCAAGTGGGTGTTGTGAACTGAAACTGGGGCTTATGCAAGAGCAGGCAGTGCTCTTAACTACTGAGTCATCTCTGCAGCCCCTTGATTATTGTTGGATAGGCATGTCCTCAGAAAGGACTAGCAATTCCTTGCATGTTTGAACCCTAAGAGACTCCATAGAAAGGGAAGGAGACAGTCATCCCACCACCCAATTTGTCAGCTTCAATTTCATGATGGGGAGATTCCAAGGATAGACACAGAAGAAGCCAGGGAGGGGGCAGGGCCTGGCAGGTGCGGATCTGGAAAGCTCTGCCGAGGTGCAGGGAAAAATGCCCATGAGTCCCCATATCTTTGTAAGTAACACCTCCTGGCCATCATAAACTCTGTAAGGTGTTTTGTCTGCATGTATGTAAATACATCCATGCCATGAAATGCCTGTGGGAACCAGAAGAGGGCATCAAAGTCCCTGGAATTGAAGCTGCCGGTGGTTGTGAAACACCAAGTGGTTGCTGGAAACTGAAATTGGGTCCTCTGCAAGAGCAGCCAGTGCTCTTAATGGCTGAGCCTCTCTACAGCCTCTTAATTGTGTTTTATGGACAAGACACAGATTGACATTGCTTTAAAGAATTTCTTTGATATTTTTTTAGGACAGGTTATTGCTATATAGCCCATATTGCCCATATTACCTCCAAATCCATGAGTTTCTAGCCTCAGTATTTGGATTATAAGCATGTAAACTCATGTCTAATTTCTTAAATATATATTCAGAATACAATGTGGTTGTATTAATATATTCTCAAATTTTGTTTCATTCATACATAGATTATGGGTCCTTTTATGCATTAATTTTACCAATTTTATTTGTTTTGTCAGAACAAATATAAAATCTCTACCTCATTATTCTAGTTATCTCTTAGAGTTTACAACTATATAAGTAAGAATATTCATAATATGAAGATATGAGTTAAAATTATTTTTTAAAGTTTCAGTTGTGATGAGTACTGACCTCTAAATATTTAGTAGTTTGGGACCTGAACAATGGTTTATCAGGACAGTTGCCTGCTGCCAATGCTGGAGATGTGAGTTTAATCCCCAAAACTCACATGATGGAAGGAGAGAACTGAGTCTTGCAAGTTGTCCCCTGAACTCCACATGCACAACATGGCTTATGTGAGGATGCAAGCACTCACCCGCGCATGTACATGCACACACACACGCACACACACATACACACACACACACACACACACACAATAAACTAGATGTGCAATATTTATTAAATACTTTGAAGCTTAAATTTATTGCCCTTAAAGGGAAAAAATAATAGATTTCAGACTTTAAAATGTGAAACTCCATCTTAAGACTTTGGAACTGGGCACATGCAATTAATCCCAGCACTCAGGAGGCAGAGGCAGGCAGATTTCTGTAAGAGTAAGAAAGACCAACATGGTCTACATAGAGAGTTCCAGGCCTGTTGGAGGCTACACAGAAACCCTGTCTACAAAACAAAAGTAAAGGAAAAGCAAAAGAAAAAAAATAAAATTCTTGTGTATTGCATACTTTTTTTTTAAAAAATGATTTATTTAATAACAACATACTTAGAAGAAGCATATCATTACAACACAATTGACATATTCAATAACGTTTTCCTGAGGTAGGATGCATCTCTTTCAAAAGTGGCTGTAAATTTTTAAGTTCACAGTTGAATTAATAGTTATATAATATTGAACTCAGTATATAAGCCCTGTGAGACATAAAATTGAATGAGCTTTTAGCCTTTAAAAAAGATTTCCATTTCATTTTAAAATATACTATTTCTTACAAAAAGACTCAGTTTTTGCTACTA
>NW_008352871.1:404499-414706 GCF_000622305.1 Nannospalax galili | reverse complement strand
CTGAGGATAGTAGTGCAGGCTAGGAGAGTTAGCCGGTGGTGCAGGCCCAGGGAAGCAGAGCGAGGTGAGGGCAGGGCCAGGAGCAGAAGTGGTGCTCCTGGAGCCCAAGAAAGGGACTGCGTTGCTCTGGGTGAGAAGGGTCAGGAAGCAGTATTGGTTCCCCAGGTGTCTGGGGCCCCAAGACTAGGAGTGGCGCAGGGCTCAAACTAAGAGTATAGAACGGCGATGGGGGGGATGGAAGGGTGAATGAGGCTTAGGGAGTCCCGGCGCGGAGAGCTGCGCTGTAGACTTACCCCAAGAGGCCTGAGGATAGTAGTCTTATTGCATACTTTTTATCATTTGTGTTACACTTCAAAGTTAGCCTCTAGTTACAAACTTCCATTCAAAACAAGTGAGTGGAAAATGCAAGATCTTCACATGTAAATTAATACCAGTAAAATGTACATGTGAAATTGCTACACTTTTGATTCACAATTTGTACATTAGCTGAATTTTATAAAATATTTATGCCACACAGTACATATGAATATTTTATGTATCAGGAATAATTATTCTCACTTTCAAATAACAGATGTATTTAAGTATTTAATGAAGAGTAACCTGATAGCCTATTATTTATGTCTCTCAGTGTTTTAATATAGAGGTGATTCTTACTTTATTCATAATTTTATGTGTATATATGTATTGCCTGAATGTATGTTAGTACACCCATGTCATGCAATGCTCAGAGATGTCAGAAGAGTGAGTCAGATCACCTGAAGCTGGAGTTACAGATGGTTGTTAGCCACCATGTGGGTTCTGGGAAACAAACTTGGGTCCTCTGCAAGAGTAGTTAGTGCTCTTAACTACTAACCCATCTCTCCAGCCTGTATAAAGGTGATTCTTATATGTCATGTCGCAGTTGTACACACAGGCATCTATCCACTTGCCTGGTGTAGTTTCAGATACTCCCAACATGCGTTTTAACTTTGCTGTCTCACGATATCCGTAAAATTAGAGAATGTACATAGTTTACAAATACATGCTCATGAGATGGTTCTTTCTGCTCTAGATTCTGAATAACACAGAGACTCATATAACTGTTCAAGCTTCAGAGAATAAGAGACTGCAGAGTGCTCAGCCCAAATGAAATGCCTATATCACAACCTCACCTCCCAAGGCTCATGGGTCCTTGTGGAAGGTGGGTAGAATGATGACAAGAGCCAAGGTGGTGAACAACTACAGGGAAACATTTTCCAGACACAAAAAGAGTCATACATATGAACTCATAGCAATTGTGACAGCATGCACAAGACCTTCACAAGCTCAAGCCAGACAAAATCCTAGCATGAAAAAGAATGATGGGTATGAAGCTCCACCCTTAGCTGAGGAGCTGTTATCAATTGATAGCTGCGGGAAGAGAGTCATTTTCTTTAAGGGCAGAGAAAGTGGATGGCCACATACCCAAGAGTATATGGGCAGCACAAATTGGACTGGATTGATTAAAAAAAGAAAACAAGGATACAAAATTGAGTGGTTAGGGAAGGAGGTTGAATCTGGGAAGAGTTGGGGGGAGGTGAACATGCTCAAATATATTGTATGAATTGAGAGGTAGTAGGGGGACATGGGAAAAGTTGGAGGGTACTGCAGGGATGCAAATAATGCCAATACCATACTCATGTATATAATTCTCCAAAAAGAAAAAAGAAAAAAAAACTGTATAAAATTCTCAAACAATTAAGAAAAATAGACAAAAGTAGTGGATAAAACCAAAGATCAATAAAATACTGGTTCATTCTATGGTCATCAGCATCTATTTTGTGCTATCACGCGTTTATCATCGCCATTATACCATTATCGTCACCTCCACAAGGTACTTGTGCCACTGATTTCTTCTCATCTTCACATCGGTATCCTATTTTTCCATCATCAACTGAAACTTCTAAAACAAAAGTCTATATTGGATATTTGAATAAAATATGATATCAAATATCTAGACTTTGAACCATGGCATGTAAAACAGTGTATCTCCTCTAAATTCCAACAATTTTATCTAAATTATTCTGAAACCATAAATCTTGTGATGGTCACTCATAAACATGTATACATCATGCTATTAAATAATGAGCTTCAAGTTTCAGCCACACTGGCCTCAACATTCTCTAAAGTGGCATTGTATTTTATTGAATTATATGTTTCTACACAGATGCAATTTAATAAGCAAATAAATTCATATGAATAAATTTAATATCATGTTATTAACCATGCCTGAATTATTCTACCAATCCTCTTTTCCTGAAATATTCAACTAAGATTTTAAATTGGGCCTAACATAACCAGATTCGACTGAATACTCACAGTCCCACTTGCTCAGTGTAGGCTGAATAATAAGGATCCCTAGTGCAATTTATATGTTTATTGTAACAGCTGGAACATGCTTATCCTTTCATTCAGGAGTTTCCTTGACTAAATTTAAATCTTCACTCATCAGTGGCATTTCAGGAGGCTTGACTTTAAAAAGCACATGATGAATATTAAATGGGTGAACATTAAATTACTTATCCATTATGCTATGGGCTACGAACATGATTTATAAAGTTATAATGATTTTATATAAGGAACCAGGAACTAAGCATAATGGATAATTCTATAAATTAATTTCAGAAATAATATTGCACAAAATATAACATTAAGATAATTTAAAAGACAGCTAAACATTATTTAAAAATTAGGTAAAATAAAATGAAAATATGTTCCTAATAGCTCTATGACTTTAATATTTGTAATTCACAAGAGTGTCATTAATATTATCTCATGTATGTCTACATAATTATTTCTCTTCTAAATACAAAAGTAAAAACTTACCATCTTTATTAAAAAGTAAAAAATTATAACTCCCTCAGAAATATTCTGTAATTCTGTCATTCATATTTAATACTCTATTTCATTTAGTTACTTTTCTATATATTTTTTTCTAAATTGTACTTAATATAATTTTAATCAGGTTGTAGACTGATCACAAATCATATTACTAAATAAATTTAGTGACACTATTAGATATGAGACTTTGGTAAAGAATTTTATTTGATCCCTAAATTAATTCACCAATATATTCTAGAGTAGATGATAGCATGAGGTGTCCTTCTGACTATATGCTCAACTTTGCCCCATAAATCCTTCCAAATCATAATTCTCTGTGCGTTTTCCACATCTTGATGACTGGGATGGGAACAACAGCAGTAATGCTAGAGAGAGCAAAGACTGGATTAGCATGAGCGTGAGCCTGCAGTCACTGCACACAGATCTGCTACTGCACTGGGGCATTCTGCCTGTACTATCATGAGATGCAAGCTGGGTGTTAGGGTCCGTGACTCGGTGGGTCTCTTCTGGAGAACAAATGCACGAGTATGGAGATGCAAAAATCAAGCAGAGTTTTATTAAACCAGCTAGCTGGGGCCGACCGTCCTTTCCAAAACACGCAGGTCTGGTTAGAGCTATCGACCCTGAGGCAATTTTAGGTAAAGATTATATAGGCTCCCACAACCGTTACACAAAAGCCTGTGTTTATACAGCCAATAGTTTCAAAGCAAGCATTTCACTTCACAAACCAATAACTTTAAAACAAGAAAAATGTTATAACTCCCTTCAGGTGTCTCAGTCGGGGAGAGATCGTTGGTATGTGCCTGGCACAACTCTTTCCTGTTATCTTGTGTAAGCAGACATGTCTACATGACATGCCACAGAACAGGTCAGGCTCCGGGGGCTGTAGCACTTGCCTCTATCTCCGGATGCCTGTGTCTCCAGTTGACTTAATTGGTTGCAAGCATTAAATTTAAACAAGTAAATTCAAGCAGTAAATTCAGACAAGCAGAATATTCAAACAAGCAGTAAATTCCTCTTTCCCTAACACTGGGCTGTATGTATGAGTGCATGTGTGCCTACATGTGCACATAGGAGCATATATAGAAAAAAGGTGACAAGTCGATAACCTCAGGTGTCATCATTTAAGTGCCATCTATTTTTATTTTTCCTAAGACAGGGCCTCTCATTGACTTAGCACTTACCAAGTAGGCTAAGCTGACTGGCCATCAAACCCCAGAGATCTAATGGTTGCTGCCTCCCCAGTGTTGGGATTACAAGTGTGCACTGCCATGCCTGGATTTTTTACATGGGGTTCCAGGGAACAAATTCAGAGCCTTTTGCTACTGTGACAAGAACTTTCAGCCTCAGAATCTTGAAAGCTTATTTGGTAGTGTAGCCTAAGAAACCCTACAATAAGCACTCAATTAGAGTGACACAAGCAACAATATTAGAATTTAATGTGTTTTTCTAACTTGAACAAAATACTACCCATTTTAATAAATTATTTTATTTTTGTCAACTAACAGAGAGAATACTGTTGTTTTAGATATCAAAAAGAACTTAGATAAATTTGTAAGCAAAACAAGTGAAATACAAGATTTTCTGTCTTAACAGGCTGAAATTCTCTTTTTTCTATTTTTTATTGTTATAACACCAACAGTATCTTTCACCACATTTTGCTACTCCTTTATGTTTGAAATTTGCAGGAAAATTACTAGGTCAAGGAGTGTATTTATAGCTTTGAGAAGAGTATTAGCAAATTAATTTCAAGCAAGCTTATACAATTAATTTCCACAAATTATTTTAAGTCATAATTTTTGTTGAATGTCATGATTTTAAAAATATTTAACTAAGACCACCCAAAAGGAAAGTATAACCAAAGAGTAAAATCAACAGTATACTTCTTTAAAAGTTCAAGGGATTACACTTCCCAGACAGTAGGCTTCCCAGACATAAAGTCCATATAAGATCCACAGCCTCTTCTGACCTCCGTGGGTATTGCACTACACAGGTGCACTTACCTATGTGCAGGCAATACACGCATACTCATAAAATAAAAATAATAAATAAAATTTTTTAAAAAGTTATTTAGATAATTATTTCTCATTGATGATTTTGTTCCTAAGCAGAAAGTGCCGCTCAGACATAAGACTTCAAATCTTTGCCTCCAATACTGTAGTGCCCACCTGTGGCTAAGGGAGACAATCAGCTATTTTTCTAAAATTATGGATAAATTTCTTTTCTTCCCCTATTTAGAAGCCTTTGAGAGGGTCTGACACTGATTCTAACTACTCCAACAGCTATCAAATTACCTGAAAGCAAATCCTGAATCCATCACTCTAGAGTCCAGCCTTGGAAGACAAAAGAAAAATGAGTAAGAACCCAATAGAGGGATGCTTTTGGAAGCCCTTGTCAAGAAACTCCGATGGACTCTCATATGAACATTTGAAAATTGCTCTGTTCTGACTTTTTTCTAGTTCCCTATCTAGAACTTGTAACGCTAATTACTCTTGCTTTTACTTCTCCTTCACATCTCCTAGTCATGAATCAAGGACTTTCTTTTCCCCTTAGAGATAAGAGTTATTCAATTTGGGAGTCTTTTAGATAGGCCCACTGAAGTAAGGATACTCCAAATACCTCACCCAGAGTCCCCGTTCAGCATGGAAGAAGCCAGAACCATCTGCGTCCCTATTCCTTATTGGCAATTTGGGTAACCCCTTCAGAGGATGGCATGGTAAGAATAGGAGGTAGGAATTAGCTAGGCAGTTAGGGTAAAAAGACCCCAAAGAAAAGTAGACTGTTTCCTGGCTAAAAGTCAAAATATCTTTGGGACTGTTAGCAACATACTCTGTTCCAAAAAGTCAAAAGTATTTAGGAGCTTGTATTTAATCCTTAAAAGATTTTAGGGTTACCCCTTCAGAGAGGGGAATGTTAGAGTAGCCAAAAGCCCCATAAAAATAAAGAAGAAAAAAAAAAAAGAAAAAGAAAAAAGTGATGGGGAGATATGGGAGGTGTTGGAAGGGAGGGAGTGGGCATGGATTTGATCAAATCACCTTTATGTATATATGAAACTCTCAATAAAGTTTTTGTAAAACTTAAAAATATTTAACTATTTAATGGACTGGAGAGATGAACAGTTAAAAAACAAGATGCTCTTGTGGGGGGCCTAGTTCAGGTACTAGCATCCACATGGCTGCTTACAATAGTGCATAACTATAGTTCCAGAGCATTCAGTGCCCTCCTCTGGCATCTATGGGAAGGGCACATGCATGGTGCATTCACCTGCAGGCAAAATACTCATACACATAAAATTTTAAAAAAATTAATAAAATTTTTATTTATCTGGCTACAAAAATATCTCTTTTTGTTATTTTTTTTTCTCATGTCTGATTCTAAACCCTGGTCCCATGAGCACATTTCATCATACTGAGATGGTTTTAAGAAGCCAGCCTATATGATTTCATTGTAACACTACAGCACTACTTTAAGAATTAAAAACTCACTAATTGTTTTCTGTAAGATTCATCATTGTGAAGATGTATTAAGCCTTTCTGTTTTTTCCTTTGTGAAGAATCTAATCGTATCTTTTGTTCATTTTTCTGTTCAGGGTTCTTTCTTTTAGCCATTTTTAAACTTAAAAAATTGATTTTTAGCTGGGTGTGGTGGTACACGACTTTAATACCAGCAATTGGGAGGCAGAGGCAGTGGATCTCTATGAGCTCAAGGCCAGCCTGATCTACATAAGAAGTTCCAGGCCAGCTGGGGCTATAGGGAAACCATGTCTCAAAACAAAAAGACAAACACACAAGCAATTTTTAAAAAATTTATTTTCCATGTATGAGTGTTTTGACTTAATGTTGTGTAATAAGCATGTTGTGCGATGTGGAAGCCAGAAGAGCGTGAGGATCTCCTTGAACTGGACTCTCAGACTGCTAGTCCCGATATAGTTGTGGAAAAGCAAACCTGGGTCCTCTATAAGAGAATCCAGTGATCTTATCCACGAAGCCATCTCTTCAGCCCCTCTAATCATATTTTGAATTTTTTAAATAAATATTTTATTTTTTATTTTTATTTTATGTATGTGCGTGTTTTGCCTGCGTGCAGGTAAGCAAACCTGTGTCATCCAATGCTCGTGGAGGACAGAAGGGGCTGTTGGATCTCCTGGAACTGGAGTTAGTACAGTTGTTAGCTGCCATGTGGGTGCTGGGATTCGAACTCGGGTGTTCTGCAAGAACAACCAGTGTTCCTAACAGCTGAGCCATCTCTCAAGCCCCCATACATTGAATTTTTTTGTGCACTTCATACAAAACATCTTAATTACTTTAGATCCCCATCCTTATCTGTATTACCCCATACCATCCCCTACACACCAGATTTCATTAATTTTGTCATAAACATTAAGGCCTATGGAGTCAAGTTTGTGTCTCCAGGTGTGGCTCAGTGTAAATTCATCTACTGGAGCCTGTTCAGCCTATCTAGCATCATTCTCTTGAAAAAGACCAACTCTCCCTCACCCAGCAGTCATCAACTGAATAGTTCCTTGGCTAAGACTGGAGTTTCTTATCCATTTCCTCATTTCTATGCTGGGTTTTTGTCTGAGTTTGCAGGGATCTTATCCATGCTGTTATCATTGCTGCAAGTACATATGAGCAAGCTCCCAGAAGCCTGGAACAGTTTTTCCTTGTGGTCATGCACAACTCCTGGTTCTAACAATCTTTTTGCTCCCTCTTCCACAATGTCCCTGAGCTCTGAGAGGTTACAGTTTAACACAGAAGTTTCATCCAGGGACATGCACTTTGTAGTATCTTATTCTTTAGAATTTGGCGCCTTTGGGGTTGGAGAGATGGCTCAGTTGTTAAAAGCACTGACTGCTCTTGCAGAAGACCTGGGTTTGAATCCCAGTTCCGGGGGATTCAACACCATATTCTGTCTTCTAGGGACACTGCATGACACAGGTGCACTTAAACAAATGCAGGCATAACATTCTTACACATAAAATAAAAATAAATAATTAAAAAATTTTAAAAATGGACTTCCTCTAGCCATTTTTAATCAATTATTTTTGAGCCTTTTTAAAACCTACACTAAAAACACACAAAAGTGTAGCATATAATCATTTTTCAGTGTTGAGTTAGTAATGTTTAACAAATCAACATAGATAAATAGCATTTGGTACAGAGTTGCTGTAGAATAATCACTTGGCCCTAAGAGGGAAGGAAATTCTGTCAGGTACTACAACATGAACATTTTTTGTAAATGACTTTCCTTTTGTGTGTTTTTGTTGTATACAAATATTTTTCTTAATTTGCAGGTTTTTTCTCTTTATTTTTGATTTGTAACACTTTGACAGAGTTATTTCTAAACATTTTTATATTAAATTGTGTTATTACACTTCTCAAAAAATAAGTGTAGAAAAATTTCTTTATCCAAAGATTAAATATTGACTTATACCTTCTCCTGTAATTTTCCTTTTATACCATGCTATTGAAATTTACCAGAAAATTATTTTTAATAGTTCCACAATATAACCTAAAGAGTTAAGTGCATCTATATTTTGTATCTACACAAGCACAGAGAGACTATGGATGGTCATCTTCTTTATATGGACAAGAAATATCAACTGCATCATTTTGTATTTAAATTAAAATACCTTAGTATGTCATATAATTATGGTTAACTCTTATGTGAGATGAGTAATTCTACTGCCATCCTCATGTATCCTGTCTTATTTTTCTTACTACCAGTATTTTAATTTTGAATATTATTGGAAGCATAATTTAATTAATAAGCGTATTACAGGAAATAAGACATCTATTTTATTTCTTTTTTAATAGCAGTGTATGTGCCTATTGACCAAAATACTTGTAGATTGAACTTACAATATAAGAATGTGACATGAGCTGTAGAATCTCTTTTGGCAAATAACAAAGAATCACTGTAAAGAATCCAGGGATAGTCCAGCGTACTTTGGTACCTACTGTCAGGGGCAATCTGGATTGGGTGACTCTGAAAACCATGTTGATATGAGGATTCCAAGAATCATTAATGATTATTTAATTTTCAGACTAGCTATGGTTCTGGCTCTTAATAATGGATATCCTAATAATGAATCTGGGTAATTTTTTAAAGTAGGAACTAATAAGTATAACCTCATGGGAACTGGAGGGTAAATAGCTCCTCAATCCATCCCTTAGCTATATCATAGATTTATATTCATGTCTAAATATTGCAATATTTGCAAGGAAGAACATTTAAAAAAATTTAAAAGTATCTGTATATTAAGCAGGCATATTGTTTTATTAGGAAAAAACATTTTGCAAACACTTTTCTTGAACATCATCTCAATTAGATCTTTTCTGCCATATTTTGACCCAGCTCAGGGTTTATGACAGGCAAATAAGTCAGTCTGGTATTTTTCTAAGTTAATACTATGGGTAGATACAGACCACTTTAGACTGAAGAGTTTGAATGAATTTTAGTTGCCTGACAAATAAGTTCTTGCAAATAGCCTATGAAAATGCTCTCTTAAATTGTGTTATGTACACATTTCTAGGATAAGAAGTGCATATTGTCATTTTCATGGATTCATTAAACTGCTGAACTATCATTTTTTTAATCTTTCCTTTGAACACAGCCTACTTAAAGATTAATCTTTCTTTAAAAACCTAAATTTTTTTATAGAACATTACTTATTTGGACACAAAATTGGAAGAAGTTACCTGCAAAGATCATGAACTGGTGCAGAATATTTCTTCCAGAAATAAGAAAACAGCTATCAGCAGAGCAGAAAAATGTGCCATTCAGAAGCTGTAGAGACAGGAGTCAAGGATAAGACTGAAATCAAGGTGAAAGGCAGCAGATTCTATTTCTAAGTTTTCAAACTACTGGGTTTTTTTTGTTTGTTTGTTTGTTTGTTTGTCTTTTTTGAGACGGGGTCTCCCTGTAGCCCCAGCTGTCCTCGAACTCACTATGTAGACCAGGCTTGCCAGGAACTCACAAAGATCTGCCTGCCTCTGCCTCCCAAGTGCTGGGATTAAAGGCGCGCCCCACCACGCCAGGCTCAAACTACTGTTTTTTATGATGACAAAGGAAATAATGGCTTTAAAGTTCAAGTATCCAAATATGAGAAATATTTCAACAATTATGTTAATTTGTAATGAAAAAGAAATGACTAGAGGCAAAATGTGACAAATCAAATAATTGTATAATACATAAAACCTAGAAAACTATTAGATTAATTATCTTCTCCATTAAATTCCAGGAGACTTATTAATATAATTCCTCTATAGAAATTTGGTTTTGGCTTTAAAAACGATTTGAATTAACATATGGAACTCTTTAATTTATTTGCAAAATTAGTTCATTT